>NC_135802.1:101374942-101476705 GCF_964213995.1 Mustelus asterias | reverse complement strand
ACCCCCCCTCACATCCTTCAAGTGGTGACCAGAACAGGCCTATCCAGAACTTTATAACTTTGCACTCAGTGCCTCTATTTATGAAGTGAAAGATTGCGTACACCTTGCTAACCACCCTCTCAATATATCCTGCCATTTTCAAAGATCCATACACACACACACATAACTCTGGTCCCTCTGTCCCTGTGCACTCTTTAGAACTGTGCCATTAAGTATATTGCCTCTCTCTATTGCTTCACCTCACACTTCTCTGTATCAAATTCTATCTGCCACTTGTCTTCTCAGTCTGCTATCCTGCTGCAGTCGATTAGTATTATCCTGTCTTTGAACTAGAGCCATGGGATCTTTTACATGCATCTGAGCAGGCAGCTGGGGCCTTGGTTTAATATCTCAATCGTGCTGTTCAAGCAGCCCGCATTGCTCCTGGCTTTCTTCCCCTCCAAATGTGATGGTGATAAGGTTTTGTGTTTATTTTGATATCCATTGTAAGTTTCTTTTCATGCAGACTTTGTGGCTCTTACTATCTCTTCTGTCGCACTTGCGATTCTTAATATCTTTCCCTTTCACCAATATCAATGCTTTCTCCCCCCATTGCTGTGTGCAGTTTATTTCAGCTTTTGCTGTCACGTGACTCTTAAGTCATCCATGGCCTTCTTTATATAGTGTAGACCTATTGCTCCTCACTTCTCGGCCTTTTGGCTAGGATCAAGTGTAGTGTGGATCGCCTGCACTTGGTTGAGGTCGTTGGGTTGCGCTGGGGCTTCATGTGTTTCATATGAAGCAATTTTTAAAAGCGGCATCTCGGCCTTTTGGCTAAGATGCAAATGAGCTCAAGTCTTGGAGGAGGATCCTCCCCCTTCTCCAATCAGCTTGACTCATGTAGATCAGGCCCAGGACAGGGTGGTTTTGGTCTCCCGTCCTGTCTTGTCAGCCTGGATCTGAAATGTCTCAACTTGTTGAGACTCTGAATTGGATTTGATTTGATTGAATTGGAAAAGTATATAAAAAAAAGAATCTAAACTCATTCTCCTTCATATTAAATTCTTCCTGGGCATCTCTCACTAAACTTCTGCCATGATACCTCTAATCTAACTCTTGCTTCTTGGTAGCTGTTTCACAGTTTACCTTTCAAATATTATACTGCTCCTGATCATATCACGATCAGTATCAGAGAAATGTTCATGCACCATTATCTTGTGAATTAGTTCTTGCTCATTACTCACCACTGAATCTAACATGGTAGCCCTCTGACAGAAGCCAAACAGGATGACTTCACCCTTGCTGATGTTTAGGTCAATAAAGTTTTCCCTCATTTTATATCTGATGGTTCGTCAGAAGGCAAGGCAGCAATTATGGAATCAGGAGTAATGACTGACGTTGTGTATCATTATTGGAGATATGGAAGATTACCATATACTTAAGAACACAGGTATAAGTTTCCAAATTAAACCTCTCCTGTACTCTTTGTATTATTAACAAAATTAATAATAGATTGGCTCTTTAATGCGTGCTTGTGTCTCATTATTTTTAAAAGTTAAATAGCTTCAAGGCAGGCTCACATGCTATAAAATAGTTTTTTATTGGAAGAGTCACCAGCCATGTAACCTGCTCTCATTTAAAATTTTTAATGTACATTGAAGAGCGGTTTTAGACAATAAGAATTTGTATTTGATCTCATTTTCAGTTTAATGTTTTTTTTTATTTTCTGAAAATGCTTCAGCCTATAAAGTATTTTAATTGGAACAACAAATCCAAAGGAAGCATGATTACATTGTTTAAGGGTTATCCTTCCAATACTTTTCAATGATGTTGACAATTATAGCTATTTTGCTGCAGTTCATTAATGTGCTCACAAGTTTAATTGCAGTATGAATTATGTTGAATAGAAAGCATTGCAATTCCAAATTGTCTCAAACTAACAATAATTAAAATCTTGACTTGTTTAAAAAATGACAAAACAATTTGATTGAAATTTATAGTTTGCAATTATAAATCTTTTCGACTCCACTGTCACTCTCCCTGGATAGAGAGGTAACCTGGTCTTAAGCCTCACTCAGTGCAGCTTTTAGACCATCAATTACACACCAGTGTGGGCTGCCTTACTATTGGGTTTGCAACAAGTTGGAGATATCACAAGTGATTAGAGATCACCTAAAGAAGACTATCTTAATGTATCCATTCAGAAAGATTCTTTTTTATTATTTAACGGAAAATCACTGGCGAAGCCAACGTTTATTACCCATCGTTATTTCCCTAGAGAAGGTGGAGGTGAGCTGCCTTCTTGAATAGTTGCAGTTCATGTGGTGTAGGTACACCCAGAGTGCTGTTAGGAAGGGAGTTCCAGGATTTTGACCCAGCAACTGTAGAGGAACAGTGAACGGTTTGAAGTTGGGATGGTGTGTGGCTTGGAGGGGAACATGCAGGTGGTTGTGTTCCCATGCATTTGCTGCCCTTGACCTTCGAGATGGTAGGGGTCACAAGTTTGGAAGATGCTGTCAAAGGAGCCTTGGTGGATTACTGTAGTACATTGTGTAGATGGTACACATGGCTGCCCCTGTGCATCAAGATTGGAGGAGTGAATTGGGGGAGTGGGTGGGGGGGAGGGAGGGAGGTGGGGGAGGGTGGGGGAGGGAGGGAGGTGGGGGAGAGAGGGGTGGTGAATTGGGGTCAGTCAATAGCTTGCTCTGCCCTGTACGATGTCCAGGTTCTTGAGTGTGCTCATCCGGACAAGTGAAGAATATTCTATCAGCTCCTGACTTGTGCCTTGTAAATGATGGACAGGCTTTGGGGAGTCAGGAGGTGAGTTACTCGTCACAGAATTCCCAGCCTCTTTCCTGCTCTTGTAGCCAAGGTATTTACATAGCTCTGACAAAGAGTCATACGGACTTGAAATGTGAACTCTGGATAGGATCTTGAGCCCACTCTCGCTGCCCACGAGAATGCCAGTGGGGAGTCAAGATGCGGTGAAACCTGGAAGTCGTGGATCTTCACCAGTGAGATTACAACTTCCGATTCTTGCCACCCCTCGCCTGCGACGTAATCGGGTTCACTAACACAATGGGTATGAACCTGATTTAAACACAATTTAATGGATTTGAATATAATTAACACGTCCCCCTCACCATATATCAACCCCTCTGCTGTATATTCACACTGTGCCAACAACACGTCACGCCGACGAGGTTTATAACAGGTTTACCCAGACGTGAGCCTGTTGTGGGGTTCACCCCAATGGTATAAAGGTGAATATAGACCCCAAGAGAGAGGGACATAGCCAGGTAGTGCTCAGGCAATGCCCCTTGGCACTGCCCCTTGTCACAGGTTGGCACTGCCATGTTGGCACTGTCAGGTTGACACCATTCCCATGTTCGGGTGAAGGTGTGCCAGCAATGACGATGTAGTTGGGGGGGGTCAGGGGAGGGATGGAAGGGGTCTGATGTTCGGGGGTAAGGGGGGTTGCTGGTACTGACTGTTGGGCAGGGGAGGGGTGGAGGGGAAGAGATGTTGACTCTGATCAGGAGGGTGGAGAGGGTTGATTACCAACTCCCATCAGCGGGGTGGGGGTATAAGTGCTGTCTCTGATCGGTGGTGCAGTGGGGGAGGATCACTCGTGTTCTGATCGGGAACCCTATGAACATGGCATTCCGCTCTCAGTGCAGTCGGGCTTTGCTGGTGTGTTGAGGCTCTAGCCCCCTGCATGACAGCGTGAAACTCACCTCGTGTGGCAAAATCTGGAGAGAAAACCGGCCTGTTTCTCTGGAGTGAAACATGCGGAACCAACACCCTATCAAATTCTGGTAAGATTGTCCCCTCGTTTTCTCAATCCATAGATGCTGCCAGACCTGTTGAGATTTTCCAGCATTTTCTGTTTTTATTTCAGCATCCACATTAATATAACTGGTCCAGTTGAATTCCTGGTCAATGGTAACTCCCAGGATGTTGATAGTGGGGACTCAGCAATGGTAGCGCCGTTGAATGTCAAGGGAAGATGGTTGGAATCTCTGGTGTTGGAGATTGTCATTGCCGGCACTTCAATCATAGAATCATAGAATCCCGACAGTACAGAAGGAGGCCTTTCATCCCATCGAGTCTGTACCGACCATAATCCCACCCAGGCCCTCTTCCTGTAATCTCACACATTTACTCTGCTAATCCCCCTGACACTTGCATCAATTTAGCATGGCGAATCCATCTATCCCTGTAACCCCATATTTGACCCTGCTAATCTCCCTAACACATGGGTCAATTTAGTGTGGTGTGAATGTTAATCGCCACTCATCAGCCCAAGCTGGATATTGTCCAGGTTTTGCTACATATGGACACACACTGCTTCAGTATCTGAGGAGTTGCAAACTGTCTGAATTGGCCATCCTCTGCCAATGTTCCTGTGGATCCCCTGTGGATCTCTGGAACCAGTCAGTTGCAAACTAATTGAATGTGGCAGTGACCTTCGGGGCATTGGCAGATCATGGCCTCCCAGTCCATGTATCTTTAGATCCTCCGGCAGAATGTTACGGGTTTGAGCCACCACATCTCTTGACAAATGTAGGTGTGTGCGGTACTGTCTCTCACTCATCTCCAAATAGGAGAAGTCTTTGGTAGTCCTTTGGTAACGCCAGTTGCCTCTGTGGGATGGGTCTGACCTCCTCAGCTTCTCCTTCTTCTTTAGGCTCCCCTGGACCATACACGTCAAGTCAGTTCTGATAGAAACATAGAAAATAGGAGCAGGAGGAGGCCTCTCGAAGCTGTACCACGTGGGGCAGGGCCCTTCTCCACCTCAATCAGAACACTGCGATCAAGAATGCAGCATTGAACCAGCCTACCTTCTGCAATCCTCCTTCTTCCTATGGACAGATATGTCCAAGTGTTTAATGCAGAATGACCAACTATGGCACTCCCACTCGCAGCCAGAAATCACTGTCATGCCCTTATGCTTTGTCTACGCTATTCGCATTCCCTGTTCCAGCCTCGTAGCTGAGGCGCTACCTCACAGGAGAACCTAGAGGCCGAAGCAGCCATCCCAGCAACTTGACACCACAACCCCATAGAGGTTGAAAGAAGCTTAAGCACAGCCAGGTTCACTTACACTAAAGGTACTCATACAATGCACTTTCTGGAACTCTTTAGTGATGACTGGATGCCCTTTGGCCCTTAACCCATGTCAATTGGTCAATACATTCACGGCACTCATTGTGAGGAGCCGAGTTACCCACAACATCCACTATGAGAAGCCCAGATAGGCACCCACTGTGAACAGCCCAGTTACACACAGCACCCACTGTGAACACCCAGTTACACACAGCACCCACAGCACCCACTGTGAACAGCCCAGTTACACACAGCACCCACTGTGAACAGCCCAGTTACACACAGCACCCACTGTGAACAGCCCAGTTACACACAGCACCCACTGTAAACAGCCCAGTTACACACAGCACCCACTGTGAACACCCAGTTACACACAGCACCCACAGCACCCACTGTGAACAGCCCAGTTACACACAGCACCCACTGTGAACAGCCCAGTTACACACAGCACCCACTGTGAACAGCCCAGTTACACACAGCACCCACTGTAAACAGCCCAGTTACACACAGCACCCACTGTGAACACCCAGTTACACACAGCACCCACAGCACCCACTGTGAACAGCCCAGTTACACACAGCACCCACTGTGAACAACCCAGTTACACACAGCACCCACTGTGAACAACCCAGTTACACACAGCACCCACTGTGAACAACCCAGTTACACACAGCACCCACTGTGAACAACCCAGTTACACGTAGCACCCACTGTGAACAGCCCCGTTACACACAGCACCCACTGCACCCTCTGTGAACAGCCCAGTTATACACAGCACCCACTGTGAACAGCCCCGTTACACACAGCACCCACTGTGAACAGCCCAGTTACTCACAATACCCACTGTGGGCAACCCAGTTACACACAGCACCCACTGTGAACAGCCCAGTTACACACAGCACCCACAGCACCCACTGTGAACAGCCCAGTTACACACAGCACCCACTGTGAACAGCCCAGTTACACACAGCACCCACAGCACCCACTGTGAACAGCCCAGTTACACACAGCACCCACTGTGAACAGCCCAGTTATACACAGCACCCACTGTGAACAGCCCAGTTACACACAGCACCCACTGTGAACAGCCCAGTTACACACAGCACCCACTGTGAACAGCCCAGTTACTCACAATACCCACTGTGGGCAACCCAGTTACACACAGCACCCACTGTGAACAGCCCAGTTATACACAGCACCCACTGTGAACAGCCCAGTTACACACAGCACCCACTGTGAACAGCCCAGTTACACACAGCACCCACTGTGAACAGCCCAGTTACACACAGCACCCACTGCGAACAGCCCAGTTACACACAGCACCCACTGTGAACAGCCCAGTTACTCACAACACCCACTGTGAACAGAGCAGTTACACACAGCACCCACTGTGAACAGCCCAGTTACACACAGCACCCACTGTGAACAGCCCAGTTACACACAGCACCCACTGTGAACAGAGCAGTTACACACAGCACCCACTGTGAACAGCCCAGTTACACACAGCACCCACTGTGAACAGAGCAGTTACACACAGCACCCACTGTGAACAGCCCAGTTACTCACAACACCCACTGTGAACAGCCCAGTTACACACAGCACCCACTGTGAACAGCCCAGTTACACACAGCACCCACTGCGAACAGCCCAGTTACACACAGCACCCACTGTGAACAGCCCAGTTACACACAGCACCCACTGCGAACAGCCCAGTTACACACAGCACCCACTGTGAGCAACCCAGTTATACACAGCACCCACTGTGAGCAACCCAGTTATACACAGCACCCACTGTGAACAGCCCAGTTATACACAGCACCCACTGTGAGCAACCCAGTTATACACAGCACCCACTGTGAACAACCCAGTTACACGTAGCACCCACTGTGAACAGCACAGTTATACACAGCACCCACTGTGAACAGCACAGTTATACACAGCACCCACTGTGAACAGCCCAGTTATACACAGCACCCACTGTGAACAGCCCAGTTACACACAGCACCCACTGTGAACAGAGCAGTTACACACAGCACCCACTGCGAACAGCCCAGTTACACACAGCACCCACTGCGAACAGCCCAGTTACACACAGCACCCACTGTGAGCAACCCAGTTATACACAGCACCCACTGTGAGCAACCCAGTTATACACAACACCCACTGTGAACAGCCCAGTTATACACAGCACCCACTGTGAGCAACCCAGTTATACACAGCACCCACTGTGAACAACCCAGTTACACGTAGCACCCACTGTGAACAGCACAGTTATACACAGCACCCACTGTGAACAGCCCAGTTATACACAGCACCCACTGTGAACAGCCCAGTTATACACAGCACCCACTGTGAACAGCCCAGTTACACACAGCACCCACTGTGAACAGAGCAGTTACACACAGCACCCATTGTGAACAGCCCAGTTACACACAGCACCCACTGTGAGCAACCCAGTTATACACAGCACCCACTGTGAACAGCACAGTTATACACAGCACCCACTGTGAACAGCCCAGTTATACACAGCACCCACTGTGAACAGAGCAGTTACACACAGCACCCACTGTGAACAGCCCAGTTACACACAGCACCCACTGTGAACAGCCCAGTTATACACAGCACCCACTGTGAACAGAGCAGTTACACACAGCACCCACTGTGAACAGCCCAGTTACACACAGCACCCACTGTGAACAGAGCAGTTACACACAGCACCCACTGTGAACAGCCCAGTTACACACAGCACCCACTGTGAACAGCCCAGTTATACACAGCACCCACTGTGAACAGCCCAGTTATACACAACACCCACTGTGAACAGCCCAGTTACACACAGCACCCACTGTGAACAGAGCAGTTACACACAGCACCCACTGTGAACAGAGCAGTTACACACAGCACCCACTGTGAACAGCCCAGTTATACACAGCACCCACTGTGAACAGCCCAGTTATACACAACACCCACTGTGAACAGCCCAGTTACACACAGCACCCACTGTGAACAGCCCAGTTATACACAGCACCCACTGTGAACAGCCCAGTTATACACAACACCCACTGTGAACAGCCCAGTTACACACAGCACCCACTGTGAACAGAGCAGTTACACACAGCACCCACTGTGAACAGCACAGTTATACACAGCACCCACTGTGAACAGAGCAGTTACACACAGCACCCACTGTGAACAGAGCAGTTACACACAGCACCCACTGTGAACAGCCCAGTTACACACAGCACCCACTGTGAACAGAGCAGTTACACACAGCACCCACTGTGAACAGCCCAGTTACACACAGCACCCACTGTGAACAGAGCAGTTACACACAGCACCCACTGTGAACAGCCCAGTTACACACAGCACCCACTGTGAACAGCCCAGTTACACACAGCACCCACTGTGAACAGAGCAGTTACACACAGCACCCACTGTGAACAGAGCAGTTACACACAGCACCCACTGTGAACAGAGCAGTTACACACAGCACCCACTGTGAACAGAGCAGTTACACACAGCACCCACTGTGAACAGAGCAGTTACACACAGCACCCACTGTGAACAGAGCAGTTACACACAGCACCCACTGTGAACAGAGCAGTTACACACAGCAACCACAGCACCCACTGTGCACAGCACAGTTACACAACACTCACAACACCCACTGTGCGCGGCTCTCTGGGGGAACATTCTACCTAAAGCCTACTCCCCTGTCCTAACCTGTAACCCTGTGCATTTACATGGCTAATTCACGTGACCTGCAAATCTATGCTACACAAAAGATAAGTTTTAACTTCTTAAAAACTTGTTTAATTCACCACATTAAATCCACTGGCTGCTGCCAGCTACAACTCACTCCACATTCAGCGCCAACCCTCCCTCCCCACAACTACTCCCCCCTTCCCCCCTCACCCCCACCCACTCAGCCCCCTCTCACTTGCATCTCTCACTGCCGGGTCACCTCTCGGGACCTCAGCCAGAGACCTAAGCACACTTAGCCTCTTGCTCCTGGGGCCAACAGGCTGCCTCTGGAGGCCTCGCTGACATCAATAACTCACCAGCAATAAGCGAACAAAGCTGCTGGTACATGTTGCCATGGTCCTGCCACCAGTCTTTTCATTGGCTGGATATGTTGAGAACTGTGCCAACCTCACACCTCTGTCTCTTCCAGTTGCGTCTTTAGTTGTTCCAACAGCGTCACGGTTCAAATTGAGCATCACCCACAAAATTCAGCCCCAGGTCACTGACGTGAATTATAAACCATAAATGGTTCTAGTAAAGATTTCTGGCAGCACCCAATTCCGTGCTTCCCTCTTGTCCGACATAATTCCTTAAATTAGATGCCTTATCCATTCAGAAGATTTACCTGAGATCCTCTGCTTCACTTTTTGTGCAACTTTGTCAAATACCTTTTGTAAATCTAATTGTTAGATTTTCCACAGTCATTTATTCAGTTTCTTGTTGTATGGAATTGGTTGGA
This sequence comes from Mustelus asterias, assembly GCF_964213995.1. Taxonomy (NCBI): domain Eukaryota; kingdom Metazoa; phylum Chordata; class Chondrichthyes; order Carcharhiniformes; family Triakidae; genus Mustelus; species Mustelus asterias. Next base: position 101,467,134 of record NC_135802.1, on the reverse strand, counting down.
TTAATTGTCATTGTCATTGGAAGCTAAGCAATGGTGCTATTGAAATACAATGAACATTTTGGAAAAACAACATGGATTAATGGCTTTTCACCAGCCAAACTGACTGTTTTAATGAATCAATCAACTGAACAACCAGTTTTCAAATTATTATTCTTCCTCAGGCTTGACTGTCAAGGTCAGCTCTTACTGTTCATCCCTACAAGGTCTGAATGGCTTCTTAGTTAGTCTGGGCTGGTGTTATATATTTGCCATATCAGGTAAGGAGATTTGGTTTCCTACCAGCTTTTTATTTCAAGATTCTTTTTAAACTGGATTCAAATTCTCAAACCGACATTGAGAGATTTTGGACGGAATTTTTCCGTCCCGCCCACCACGAGAATCGTAGCGGGCAAGACATGGACCATACAAAGGTCCATTGGCCTCAGGCACGAATTTCCAGCCTATAGTGTAGGCCAGTTCTATAGTGTAGATTAGAGGGGCTTTAGATTGGTACCACTGGTCGGCGCAACATCGAGGGCCGAAGGGCCTGTACTGCGCTGTAATGTTCTATGTTCTATAGGAGCGAGCGTGGCTGGAAAATCCTGTCCTTTTACCCATATTCTCTAGATTACTAGTCAATGATTCGACAGTACTCCATCAACTGCGCCGTTGAAGCCTCATGGACTGCAGTCAATTAGAAATCACTGAACTGATGAGAACATCACCCCCATCAGGCTGTAATATTGTTGTTAAAAACCTCTTTGTTAAAGAGGTGTAATTGGTTTTTAACAGTGTACCAAGTCACAACTACTGCTGAACAACTTCACTGGCTCGGGAAACTAATTTTATCTTTGTGTAATGTCATTTCTTTCTATAAATCATAAATCCATAGCTTTTAATGTTTAAAAAATATTGATGATGTTTCAATTTTTAATCTGTATGTTCCAATAATTTATTTCACTCTTTGTGAAATATAGTGAAAAGGTTGAAGGATTGTCAGTGCATTTTGTTTCCGAGTTTCCAGTCTTGAGAATTCTTCAGCGTGATTGACTGTTTACCTGCTTGATGCTTTCACTATTACTGAACACCTGGAGATCCCCTTCACTTGACTCCAGATTTTGACATTGTGAATAGGGAAATCCATGCCACAGGAATGGTTAGATCTTTCTTCAGCAGCTTTCTTTGAGGTTAGGTTGTGCATTGCTACTTCGACGCTGACTGCAAAATACAGGCCATTACTCCTTTGGAAGTACAATTCTATTTACAAATGTATCGACCAAATGTACAGTTCCATCAAAGATCAGCTGCTCTCCGTTTCCTTAATTCCATTGGTCTTGCTGAGGAAAATCATTGGAAACGACAAAGTTGGGTATTTAAAAAGATATTAATTTGATCATTCCAACTGATCTCAAAGAGGATCTTCAGGCCATTGTAAATAGTTTTGTCAAAGGAGAAGACAACATTACTTAATTGATCCAAAGGACAAAACAAGTGGGAAGAAAGGAACAACAAGAGTTAATTGTCTGGCATTTATTTTCTTCTGAGACTGAAATATGTGTATGACAAATAGCTGGATAACATTAATAGCATATTCCCAAATGCAATTGCTATAGATGTGTCAAATGGACAGATAATATAACATACTTTCTTACAGAAATCATGTAAGTTTTAATGCATCAACAGGCAATACAGATGTTCAGGCACTTAACAGGAGATCAGAATTATTCTGTGCTAGATTGTGCTTGTTCTTAAACTCAGTCACTCCTATTAGGAGAACCAAAATGATCAAAATGCCCAGATAAGGAGAGCTATTAGCTGTTTCTCTCCTAATCACCTCAGCAACTTAGTTTACGTTTAATTAACTATTTATGAGAATGACCTAGGTATCTTGCTCATTTTTTACATTTGTGCTTTACACAGGGGCCTGTTTAGCAGAAGATCTTTTGTATTTTTCTCGAGCAATTTCTTTCGAGCAACTTGATTTTCTGAAGGTGCTGACACCTTAAAGTAAAGTAAAAGCAAAGTCTATTATCAGCCTATAGTAGGCTTACATCCACACTGCGAAAATCCTCTAGTCGCCACACTCAGGTGTCTGTTCAAGAGCTTATTAGGATACAGTGTGTTAGGTGCTCACTGGTACCTTGTTCAATTGTTTATTTTCCATCTGTTAATTGAAATGATGGCCGGAATTTTACCATCCCGCCCACCACGGGAATTGGAGCGGGCAAGGGGTGGACCATGGAAAGGTCCATTGGCCTCGGGTGGGATATTACAGTTTCGGGATAAGCGAGGTTGTAAGATCCCGCCCAATGAGTTTTGACAGGTGAATTTTGTATCAGATGTATCACATTCGAACTCGATTCCAGCCGCAGCTAATGTTGATACAAATCATTCTTCCAACAGATTTACATAAAATCCAGAACAAATGCAACATCTTAAAATTAAAGGTAGGCCATTTTGGAATGAAATCAGGAAGCACGTTTTCACACAAGAATAGGTGGAATCTGGAATTCTTTTCCCAAAGGTCTGTTGACATTGGATCAATTGCATTTTTCAAGACTTGTAAATCAATCGATGTTTGCAAGGGAATCGAATAATATGGAGGAAAATGGGCAAATGGAGTTAAGGTATAAATCAGCCATGACCTAATGGAATAGCAGAACCAAAAGGCAAAATGACCTATTCCTATGACTCTAAATTCAAGCTAAGACAGTTCAGTAAAGAGTGGACATATTTGCATTGTCTGGTAAGAAAGACAGACATTCAGAATTCTGGCTCCCCTTGTCACTGCCATAGACCCTTACCCTCATATTACCCTGATATTGGCAGGTTTCGCTGGAGAATTTAAGTTGCCTGCCTGTAGGAAAGACTGACAGGCAGAGGTACAATTGAAATCTAATACTGACAGTGCCAGGCATTGGAGCCAGCTTAGAGCTTTATATTCTCTCAGTGTAGGGCAGACTATTGACATGTGAAGGTTGAGAATGTTTCTGATTAATCTGAAAGGTTCTGTATCCTTTCTGATAGATGCCTTACAATTCTTTTTGGTCCTGTCTACACATTCGACCAAAGTTTATTACGGGATAGACAACCATTAATAATTTATATTAATTGAAAATTATTTCTGTTGTGACTGTAAACAGTTGCCAGAAGGATAATTCCAATCACTGACAGTGAAACGGTTAGAAATTGAGATGTGTCGCCTATGTTAATTGTGGTTTCCAACCTCTATGGTTTAATTTGATATAGATATTCAGGAAATGAAGTAGTGGATCTATTCTTGCTACTCTCTGCTGTATGGTATCACTGTACAACGTGGCAGAAATAATTTCTCCAAATAGATTTCCTAGACTTTTCCTTCTCATAGAATCCCTACAGTACAGAAGGAGGCCATTCGGCCCATTGAGCTTGCACTGACGATAACCTCACCCAGGCCCTATCCCCGTAACCCCACAAATTTGCCCTGCTAATCCCCCGACACTAAGGGGCAATTTAGCATGGCCAATCCACCTAACCTGCACATCTTTGGATGCATCTCAGTGATCTTTCTTTCACATTGATTTTTTTTCCTTCTCCGTGTGATTCTCACTTGACCACCCACAGGTTGGATGAGCTTCTTCAGACACCAATCTGCCGACACATGTGCCTTATTTCAGCTGCAAGTTGAAACAGGCACTGTATCCACGTCCTGCACCCTATCCAGATAGACACATCTAACGAAAGGGGCAGACAATCTGCCATGTCTGCAATGAATGTAGGGCAACTTCCCTAAATGTAGTAAGTTGGTCTGCCACTTTTATATCTTTTTAATCCTTTGCCAGCTCGGATCTAATATAACACGATGTACCATCAACCTGCAGCAGACTTTGTATCCTGTGCATAGGGAGGTTCAGTTTTTAATCCTCAGGTCTACAGCACCATCTTAGAATACACAGGGGACAATGATCAATCAAAGTTTTCAAAAAGCGACCTTTCATGTATTCCACCATAGCTGATAAATGACTGTCAGCGGCACTGACAGCTGGAAGCTTACCATGTTTGTCTGTCATTCCTTTTGTTTGTTATTTTAACAGAGCTGTTAGTTTAAAATACCAAACAGAGGAACACCATATGAACACAGGAAGCTTATAAAATCCTCAACTGCTTTCTCCTTAGGACCTGACTCTTGATTTTCCTCTTTCAAATTAACAGCACTGGACAGATGTGAAAAGAGCTTCTCAATCCTTCATTTTTCACACGGCTCAAGGATTTCCGACCATCTTGAAGCACTCGAGCTCCACTATCTCCTATTTCATTGCAGTTAGATTTTCTAGCCACTTTGCTGCAAAGTGGAGATGAATTAAATGTACACTTAAGATACTCCATTTCCAAACCCTTTCTTTAATTACAGTACAGTACTAATGTCATCTGATTCTTCCGGCTTCTTTTGCTTGCTCGGAAGCGATTTTAAATATTCAAGATGCCTTCTTGCGTCTTCTTGGTTCTGACGCACGTAATACACCACGTAAGAGATCACCATGGTGAACCAGCCAAACATCGTGACCAGCATGGCCACGTCGGTTGTCTTTTTAGACAGGTTACAGAGGTCAGCTTCGTTTGCAGCGCTGATAAAGGATTTCCCAGTGTGTTCCTTCAAAGCGGCAGTCTCACAGATGATGTTGCTGGCCATCTCATGGTTTGAGGGCATGCCATGTAGCACCTGCTGGAGGGTGCAGTCACAGTGCCATGGGTTATCAGAAAACTGCGCCCTACCTTTGAGTTTGCTGAATGTGTCTTTATGTACACTTTTAATCTTGTTGTTCGAAAGGTCAAGAGTCTGCAAGGTGTCAGCCACCCCTTTGAAGGCCTGTTCTTCGATGGACTCGATAACATTTTTGGACAAATTAAGCACTTTGAGCTGGTGCAGATCCTTGAATATCTCATTCGGAACAGACCTTATTTGATTTGAATCCAAGTAAAGTAAAGCAGTTTCAGGAGGAAGGTCTTTCGGAATCTCTTTAAGATTCGCATTACTGCAGCTTACGTTTAAGCTACTGATGTGAGAACACAGGCAGCCTTTGGGACACATACTGGCTGAGTGAAAGCACAGTATCAGGAGCATGAAACTCTGCAGCAGAAAATACGTAGAGAGGGGGCGAGCTAGGAATAGGTCCATCAGCTTCATGCTGGAATGTCTGCATAATCATATGGCCAATTACTTCATCTAGCAATGAACGTACAGTCTGCGATAATAAACCTTTTGCTCTTCGGTAAGCAGTTTACACACCATGGTCGGGTCGCACATGTCGTCCACATTTATATCTTGTTAATGATGTTCAGAAGGGTTTTGCCTGAAAGAGAAATGTACACATTTTACACATGAAGTGAAATTTAAAGGCGCAGACTGTCCAATACAAATGAATGTAATTTTGATTAACTATGGTCATTGTTCCGTCGCCTGCTGAGACATAATGAAACCACGTTGTCATCTTACAGCCAGGAAACATCAATTGCTTTTCTTCTATTCAGTGCATTCTGCATATGTTTGTTACGATTGTAATTTTGTGATATGTTTTACTGTCTGCTGCAAATGAGAAAAACAACATATCTCTATGTTGTGAGAAAATCTAACTGGACTTAATTTTCATCAGAAGTGTTGCTACATCGGGATCCCTGCCAGTTTTGCGATGCATTTTAAGCTTCCATCTGTCTTTCTTCTTCAAATGCTCCATTTTATTTTGTACAATCTTTTAAAAATCTTCTTTATTGCTTTTATATTTACAAGAGACTGTGCAGAAGAGAATCAATTCCAAAAACAATGTCCTCTTTTTATGCACTGACTGTCATGTTTTGGTTTAAGTGTTGCTAACCTTCTTTGAAAAATGACTAAGAAAAGGTAACTGGGTAAGGGGTTAGGGAGGGTGTGGGGTAAGGTGATTAAGATAAATGGGTAAGTAAGGGGTTAGGGAGGGTGTGGGGTAAGGTGATTAAGATAAATGGGTAAGTAAGGGGTTAGGGAGGGTGTGGGGTAAGGTGATTAAGATAAATGGGTAAGGGGTTAGGGAGGGTGTGGGGTAAGGTGATTAAGATAAATGGGTAAGGGGTTAGAGAGGGTGTGGGGTAAGGTGATTAAGATAAATGGGTAAGGGTGGGTGAGGTAGGTGGGCGAGAGGATAGACTGGGTAAGGTAGTGCATAAGGGGGTGGAATGGGTAAGTGGATGGGGGGGTGATTTTACCATTTTTTATCTAAGTGCTGGGCGGACATAAAACTGGGAGTTTCAGATCGGTCTTCTGGGCATGTTTTCAGACTCCCCCTCTCCCCTCCCCGGCCATGCGTGCAAAATTCTGAACGAACCTGTTGCTTGCTGCAGAAGCCTGTGGGCGGGGCTTAACGTGCCCAAAGGCCTGCAGAGGGAGGTAGTGCGCGTGTGCAGGCCTCTGATGCTGCGCATGCGCATTAGCAGTAGCAGGGGTCTGACAGAAAAGACAGAACTGTCAGGCTCCTGCTAGTGCAGGCAGCCTGAAGCAGCTCCCTCTCCCCTGCAATCACAGGTCCCGTGGCCCGTGATACAGCCCCCGCTGACCCCCCCCCGCCCCCACACCGCCCAGACAACTCACGGACCCCCCCTCCCCCACCCGTCGCTGACCCAACGCCCTCCTCCCACTGATCGCTGTAGAGTGGCAGCGGGCCCCCTCTCCCTCCTTCCCCCCCCCACCAATCCCTGTAGAGTGGCAGCGGGCCTCCTCTCCCTCCTTCCCCCCCCACCAATCCCTGTAGAGTGGCAGCGGGCCCCCTCTCCCTCCTTCCCCCCCCCACCAATCCCTGCAGAATGGCAGCGGGTCCCCACTCTCACCTCCCCCCACCGATCCCTGCAGAGTGGCAGCGGGCCCCCTCTCCCTCCTTCCCCCCCCACCAATCCCTGCAGAGTGGCAACGGGCCCCCTCTCCCTCCTCCTCCCCCACCCCCCCCCCCCCCCCCCGACCGATCCTTGCAGAGTGGCGGCGGGTCCCTCTGCCTCCCTCCCCCCCCCCACTGATCCCTGCAGAGTGGCAGCGGGCCCCACCCCCACCCCCACATTAGCCCCTCCCCCACTGGCCCCGCACCACTGGCCCCACCCCCCCTCCCCCCCACTGGCTTTATCATCGCGTTGTGCCCATTTTCAGGTAGGTGAGGTAAGTGGGTAAGAGACATTAGGTGGGTGAGGTAAATGGGTAAGAGGGTAGGATGTGTCAGAACTTAGGGTGGCAGCTGGACAGGATGGGAAGTGGGTTGGTTGGTCAGGTTGAATCAGGTCAGGCTGGAGGGCAGTAGGGAGGTCAAGTCGGGGGTTGGAGGGTCAGGAGGGGAATTGTGTGGTCAAGTCGAATTAGGGATTCAGCGGTTGGGAGGGTCAAGGGGGGATTCAGCAGGGTCAGTGTGTATGATTGGGGATTCAGTTCTGTCGTTACCCAGATAATAGACAAGGTTAAATCTGTCTAACATTTCCTCAGTAACAACCAGGTAGGTAAGTTGGAAACTTCCAAACTTTCCGACCGTAACTCAGAATTGGAGACGTTTTCGGAGGGACCCGGGGAGCAGGAGAATTGACCGTCAAAAATCCTTGTCATAGTTACAAACTTTTACATGGCCTTTCTTTGCAACCTCTTGGGGTCCTCTCTCCCAGCATGCAGTCTGTTCCTGACTCTGGTTTATTGTCCATCCAACTCCCCACCTCATCTTTACCCTCAATGCACACCCTGCGGCCATCTTGTCCCGAATCGCTGAAATGTCATTCTAATCTCCTCAAACTTTACCCTCCTGCCACACCTTTGCTTGCATCCCCTTGCTCTTCTAAGACTTGCTGATGATTTCCTCCTATGAAGCATGATGAAGAATTTTGCAGTGTTCACAGTGTGACAAGATGTGCATTGTTGTATAGTGTCAGAATGGATTTTCAGTCTCCCATGACTTCTGGCAAAGATCACTCTTTTCAGGAAAATGCTTCCAAACAAATAGAAATTGACTTATCTAACCCGAGCAAACCAAAACCAGTGATTCAAAATTAAATGCAATCACTTTCAGAGGCTGCACAATCCAGAGTGAATAGTGCAGAAGCCACTAAAGGATGTTACATGCTGGTAATTTCAGTTCACCTCTATTATCAAGTGGGAGAGAAAGATGAGAAAGCAGAGAGGAAAGCAAAAGGGACCAGGAGTACAATAAAATACTGAAAGCCATGAAAACAGTTTGGATGTGGGAGATATTAAAAACTGAGTTAAATTATCAAACAGCGAGGGCTATGAAAAAACAGAAAGTATTCGAAAGCTAGATGCACATTTTGATATGGAGATGTGATCAAATAGCAATTTATGCCAGGATGGACTGAGAATTGACATTTCTGTCTACAAGATGCACAGGAGCTATAGAGTAAGAAAGGAGAAGCGATATTGCAGACGCTGTGGCAGCATTTACCAAATATTTCATGACAGCATTAAAACATAGGGATAATAAATGAGATCATGAAAATGCTGAATCTATCTGATTAGAGTTAAGGGACAGTTATGGAGCTTATTATAGGTAAATAGTAGAAAGGAGACAGACAGAGGAAGATAGAAAATATAGAAGAATATGCAGAAATAGCAGGGTCAAATTATGGGTGACTTCAATTACCAAAAATAGACTCGAGTAAAAGCAACGCAATGAGGGAGAATTTTTACAATGTGCCCGAGTCTGACAATTGGACCATTCTGTCTGCACCAACTCCTCGCAGGATCGATCCAACACTGATCCAGCCCTCGCCTTCTCTCTCTCTATAATCTTACACCTTCCTCTGCCTCAAATTTGTTTCTCTCTGTCTCAACACTCAATGTGGCAAAGGACCAATCAGGAGTAAAGGAGGATTTTCTGCAAAATAATAATCTAATAAATGACAGTCAACATAACACTCGCTCCATTGTTCTGATCTTCCCCATAATCATCCTGTAGTTCAACAATGTATCCACTTTGTTCCTTAGAAGATGCAATGGTCACAAGTACTCTCCATGGAAAAACACTTCATGCCGCAACAATCCTCTGTTTAAAGAAATACTGGGTTGTAACGTCCGGGCGCAAGAGGTTATCCCCCAAGATACCCTGGGAATCCCCTTCAGATGCTTCCAGGTAAGGACTGCATGGCCATTGCCCAGAAGTGCAAAGACCTTGGCGATTGCCTTGCACTGAAAATCATGTGAAAAATGTAATTTAAATCGTAAACTTCACCTAGTTCCAACTGGGTTGCACCATCGGTTAGCCAGAAAAAGTTAGAAGAAATTAGAAGATCTTCTATCTTCTGGGTAATGATTGGCCAGACCGATGGGACAGCCCCACACTCCCAATCTCTCCATGGATCTCTCCCACCTCCCTGACACCGCCCCCCCAGGCATCTCTCCCCCAGCCCCCACGCCCACCCCCTCAGGACCACCACACATTCTCCAAAACCCAAGGAGTCCCCCCCCCCCCCCCGCCTCCCCACCCACCCAGGACTCATTCCAACCCCAGAGGGACACTTTAGTCCCAATCCAGAACCAGGCCCAGAGCCTGACTCAGCCCACCCCCCACAAAGCCCAGACACCACTGCTCCTGAGGTCTGTCCTGACCCAACCCCCAGGCCCTGAAGAGGGAGCCAGGCCCACGGGTGAATGGTGGCAGGAGGGGGATTGCAGGTTGGGGATGTGGGGAGGAGGAGTGGAGGTCTCTCAATGGGCCCCACCTGTCCCACTATTGCATCCCGCAAACAGGCACTGGATGCATTTGAACTCCTCTTGGAAGTTTCCTGCACGGCAAGTCCCTCATGTGCTGCTGGGTGAATACCAGTGAGATGAAGCCAGTAAGCGGGCATTAACTGCCCACTTACGAACCTCAATTGGTGGATCCAGGAAGTCCATGGATTTAACTGGAGCAGAGGTAGGAAGGTGGTGGGTTTCCTAATTCTCACCTGATTAAATATCCCCACCACCAAACTCACCGCAGAGAAGAGCAATAAACTCTTGCTGTGGTGTCCTCCAGTAACCTTATAGGTATACAAATAATCAGTTTTTCTAAAAGCCCTCTATGTTGATAGAATGACTTTTGAAACAGTAATATGAATTGTACAATCAAACTTCCCCTCATATAAATTTATCATGTTAAACAGGCATCACAGACCACACTGTGACATGCATTATTCCAGTAATGGAGACTTTAACTCACCACCTATTTTGTGGTCCTGAGATGGAAATCATTGGGTGGAATTTTACGAGACTTTTTCTAAGTGTCCAGCTAGTCTGAAAATGGGAGAGTTCCAGGTCCAGTTTTTGGGCGGGTTTTCACGCCCAATGTTACGCACTCTGTCTCTGAAAGGATGGGCCAGTCAGTTTCTAGACAGAGGCTGTAGGAGGGGTTTATCTCACCAGACAGCCTGTAGAGGGAGGTATTGCAGACTTGTGATGCTGCACATGCGCATTAGCAGTAGTAGGGGTCTGACAGACGGAGAGAGAGCCGTCTGGCCCTGCTACTGTAGGCAGCTTCAACTAGCTGCCCCCCCCCCCCACCGCATTCGCGGAGGCCCACGAGCCGAGATGCCGATCATGCTACCCACCCCACCGTCCAGACCGATCACGGCCCCTTTTCCGTCCCCCACTGGTTGGTGGCAGAATGGCAGCGAGACTCCCCACCCCCTTTGGCCCCACCCCAATTGGCCCTGCTCCTGGAACTGCCCCCATTGGTCCAACACCCCATTGGCCCCACCCCCGGCACTGCCCCCATTGGCCCCGCCTCCATTGGCCCCACCTCCATTGGCTCCACCCCATTGGCCCCACCCCCATTGGCCACACCCCCCCATTGGCCCCATCCCCTGGCATTGCCTCCATTGAACCCGCCTCCTGGCACTGCATGGTGGACAGTGCCAAGGTGCCCAGTGGGCATTGCCTAGGTGCCAGATTGGCACTGCCCGAGTGGCATGCCTGGCTTGCCCTCAGCCTCCCTGGGGGGCCTCATTGGTTTCTGGTTCCAACTGTGAGGCCAACATGATTGTTTCCGTTCGTGGGGAGCAGGTGTTTCCCTCGCCGGAGAGAACCTCTCCTGGTGAGGCCATAAAGGCAAGCAAGCCCGGACGATTCAGCACTGGCTCACTAAGCAGATGTAAAGCAGTATTTAAATAAATTTGAACAAATTATTCGGCCTGTCGCCCATTGCCGGTGAATGCTGACCACGCCGAAAATCCGGATGTGGTAAAATCGTGAGAGCTGAGAAATCGGGCGCGATCCCCAATGGGCGGGGCGAGTCGGTAAAATTCCTCCCATTAAGTTTCACTTTTCAAGAAGCTTTCTTTATCTCCGTCTTTCTGAAGATCAGTATCAACATCTCTTAAAACCTCTGAAATGTCAGCTTGAACACACATTCATCGACAAAATGTTTGTGACATTCAGGATACCAAACAAAATCTATACAATGAACTGAGCTTTAATCATGTTCCATTGTAATCTAATGAATGGAAATGTTATCCAAAGGATGTCCAGTCACGACTTCAAAAGGGAAATAAACAGGACAGGAATTCACTTTCACTTCTAGCCGACCCTGATAACAGTCAGAACATGCCTGGACACCAGCCACAGTGACGGTTACCATGGTTTTCTCAGCCTTGTATAATGCCAGTCCTTGGTGACAATCCATCTCTCGTTTCAGGATTTTTGCTTGCAGATTCTTTTTCTATTAGATCGCTTCAACTGTCTTCTAATGAATTATCTTCATTGTACTGAAGTTACTTTCAAATGTCGTATGTTGGTGTTTATCTTTGATCTTTCCACCAAAGAAGCAACGTGAATACCGGAGCAATCTGTATTGGTCTCCCAGGCACCCTCTGGACCGCAAACGTCCCATTCCCCATCACTTCTTTGGAGAGCGGTGAGCTGCGTGTCAGTACTGGGGGGGCGGGGACTGACCACACCGGTGAACCCGGCTGCAGAGCATTCGGGCGCTGTTTCACAAGGTCACCCCAATCTCACAGTGCACTGGGAGGCTCCCTCCCTCCCCCAACAGGCATCGGGACCCCCCACCCCTCTTCGGCAGCATGTTCCCCCATCCCCTCCCCAGCATGGGTTGCCAGCATCGGGACATTGAAGCCCTCCCCATGTGTCCCCATCAGGACCCCCGACAACCCTCCCCATCATTATCACCTTCATGCTCCACCCCTACACAACATAACCCCCCCTGCATAACCCCTCCTGCATAACCCCTCCTGCATAGCCCCTCCTGCATAGCCCCTCCTGCATAGCCCCCCACATAGCCCCCACTGCATAGCCCCCCTGCATAGCCCCTCCTGCATTGCCCCCCTGCATAGCCTCCCCTGCATAGCGCCCCCTGCATAACCCCCCTTGCATAGCCCCCCCGCATAGCCCCCCGCATACCCTTTCCTGCATAGCCCCCTTGCATACCCCCTCCTGCATAGCCCCCCCTGCATAGTGCCACCTGCATAGTCCCCCCCTGCATAGTCCCTCCTGCAAACCCCTCCTGCATAGCCTCCCCTGCATAGCCTTCCCTGCATGGCTCCCCTGCATAACCCCCCTGCATGGCCTCCCTGCATAACCCCCCTGCATAGCCCCCCTGCATAACCCCTCCTGCATAGTGCCACCTGCATAGCCCTCCCTGCATAGCCCCCCTTACATAGCCCCCCCACTGCATAGCCCCTCCTGCATAGCACCCCCCTGCATAGCCCCCCCTCCATAGCCTGCCCCCGCATAGCCCCCACTCAAGCCCCACCCCCTACTCAAGCCTCACCTCCTTGGCACTGCCCTGGCACACTGGCAGTGTCCAACTGGCACTTTAAGGGTGGGCACCACCAGGTGGGCACTACCGGAGGGCACTGTGTGGCCTTGCCCCCGACCACCCAGGGGCTTCAATGGCCTCCAAGTCCCTGGCATGGCCATTGCACCTGGTCTCTGCTGGTGGAGAACGTACTGATTCTTGCTGGGCTCGCGCTGGGCCCAAAAGCTGGGAGATCCCGGGAGCTGGGTTTCAAACAGGCTATGTATATTTAAATGTTACTTTAAATATGCTAATCGGCTTTGTGCCCAGAAAGTGCACAATCCGGTTGGCACCATTAGAAAGGGACCGGGACGATTGCAAACCATTTGGCGCCGGGCACGGAATCAAGTTTTAGGCCCGCACGCTATTTTCCAGGATCAGCTCGAACTGCGCCAGGCACAGCGAGGTTGGAAAATCACCCCCGTTATCTCAGTTATATCTATCATATATAGTTTATCAAATCATAAAAAATTCTAATATCAGGCCAATTTTAATCTTAACCACTAAAATCTCTCCAAAATTGAAAAATACTCATATAGACTCCCATCCCGGCGTTAACCTGATGAATGTATGTTGAATGGTCTCTGGTTTTATTGTGTTTTATATAATGAAGAACCAAAACATAGGATCGTAATTGCACTCTAAACATTATTCCATACCAATTTATTATTGTCTTTTTACTCATTTATTGGATGCCTTATTAATTAAACTCAAAATGTTTTTGACCTTTTTATCGGGTTTATCTAGCTGTATTTTCAAGGAATCACAGCCTGGATTTTCACTCCTGAGGTGGATGCGCAGAGCTGAGAAATCTCCTGGCTCACTGCATGTACCTCAGGAATAATTGCCCCAAATAGCGGGAGCTCCCTTTCAGGAAGGGACGGGCGTGGGATGGAGTTGAGCCTGCCACCTCCGGGTGCAGATCGGAGGCAGCCACACAGGCTGCTCAGTGTTGAGGTGGGTAGTTTTACAGGCCAATCTCAGTTCCCTGGGACTTTGAATCAGCTCTTTCCATAAATATTAGGCCCTCAGACCCCCACTCACTCCACATGCTCATATATGCCAACTCATGTAAGACACTGCCCCCCCACTGTTATGATCCCTTATAGTCTCAATGTCAGCTTAGTATCAACTCATGCTAAATATGCTCCCACTCCATGGCCCCTTATAACCCCTAGGCCAACTTAATACCAGCTCATGACCTCTCGCCCACTCCATTGGCTGTTTACAGCCCTGATGCCAACTTAGTGCCAAGCAATGCCCCCTATCCATCACTCTTCCCCCTTACACTCTCAGTGCCTTCTCCCCCAGTATCTATCATGGGCAGACCTCAGGTGAGATTAAATAAAATTCTAAATATCTATTCCAGTCCATACTATATCTAAAAAGTGCTCTCATTCATGAAAAGCAATTCAATACATTTAAATTTCCTCAAGTATTTAATCCCTTATAAAATCAAACATTTCTCTTCATAACCCCACATCAAAGGCAGCCAATCCTTTAATAAACTCTTTAAGTTGTCAATCAAATTGTGAATTTACTGTGATAATGAAAGACGCTAGAAGCAGTCATCTATAATGCTATAAAGATAGCACGTAGGCATATGTCAACAATCAGCTCTTGAAACTTTTGGAATAGATTTTTGTTTCAACTCAGGCACAAGCAGGCAGTGCTTTTTTTCAATTTTCAAAGGACAAGGGATTCAAATAACTTGATAGCTTGACACTTTCACAGACAATATCTAGAACAATTATATAAACTCTAAATATTTGCAACTCACATGTTCAGGATAAGGTCCTTGCTGTAGTGAAAATAGGGTCTGTTTGAACTCAGCACTGAGATCAACTGGTCCTGCTGTGTTCATGTGTGAGTCACATCCCGCTCCTGTTCCCAATAAACAACCACCCGCACCCACCCAGGTCACCCACCCCCAGCAGAAATAGTTTCTGCCGGAAATGGGACCGCAACCTCCACATCAGGGACCCTTCCACCATTTTGGATTCACTGCAGTCTCCATGATTACATGAAAATTCTGGCCTTTGTGTCTGATCTCCTGGGCCTCTCTGTTCACCCACCACCTTCAGTAATTTCCCATTGAGTTTATTCTCCCATTCTTTGTCTTTCCTTAAACTTGTTACACTATAACAAAAACAACTTGTTTTTATTTAGCACATTTAGCATAACACAACAGAATAAGGGTGCTTCGCAGGAGCCTTATGGGATGGGAAGGGAAAAGGGGAGGGAAGGGAAGGGAAGGGAAGGGATGGGAAGGGAAGGGAAGGGAATGGAAGGGAAGGGAAGAGTCCCTACAGTGCGGGAAGAGGCCATTCAGCTCAGCGAGCTTACACCGACAACAATCTCATCCAGGCCCTATCCCCATAACCCCACATATTTATCCCAGTTGCCCTTGACATTAAGGTACAATTTAGCATGGCCAATCAACCTAATCCGCATATCTTTGGAGTTTGGGAGGAAACCGGAACACCCAGAGGAAACCCACACAGATATGGGGAGAACGTGCAAACTCCACACAGACAGTAACCAAGGCTGCAATTCAACCTGGATCTCTGGCGCTGTGAGGCAGCAATGCTAACCACTGTGCCACCGTATACCAGGATCTTGGAAGTTGAGTATACAGCCATGATTGGTGAAGCAATTAAAATGGGGATGCTCATGAGTCCAAATTAAATGAGCACAGCTATCTCCAAGGTAGCTATTCCTGGGGATGGAAGAGTTAAAGATGGGGTGGGCTGCGTCCATGCATGGCCAACAGAGTTTGGATGACCTCAATCTTAGAAAGGGTAGAATGTGGGGGTCCAGTCAAGATTGCATTGTAATAGTTAACTCCAGAAGTAACAAAGGCATGTGGGTTTCAACAGCTGATAAGCTGAGGCGGGGTGGAATCAGAAAAAGACATGGAGGTAGAAATAGAAGGCCTTAGTGAAGCTGCAGATGAACGGTTGCAAGCTCAGTTTGGGATAAAATATGATATCAAGGTTGCGAAAATGCATCAGACCAGGGAAAGGGATGGAGTCAGTAGCTAGGTAGTTTAGAACCGGGACCAATACTGCAGACATTTCTGCTCATTCAATACTGGATGCCAAATATGCAGTTGTATATTTAGTCATAGTGGAAGAGTCATGAGAGATCATGGTGAAGGGGAAGCTGGGTGTGACATGTCTGCCCATCTTTCCAACCTATTTAAACCATCCTGATGTTAATTAAAGTCATTTATCACTATCTGCCTTAACATTTGCCAAACCACCTTTTTTCATTTCATCAGCAAATTCCAATACTTTATTCTTGGAATCTGTCTGTCTCTGGACCAGAACCCTAATGTATATTACGATGCCAGACCCCAACAATGTTTCTATTTTGGCATAAATGTGAGGAAAGGTAGTTTTGCTCCAGGAGTAATTCCACTGACAAATTCAGAATGCTTTATCAAAACAAATCTTATTCATAACAGAATGAAATATAACTCTAACAAAATGAAACAGTCTTGAACAATCTTTAAACATGAAAAGAAACAACATTAACTTATCACTATTTCAGTTCCAAGGAAGCAACATTCTTCCCACAGACTTAAAATCCACTTTAAATATAGTTAGCAATCACAGATATAGTGAGTGTAGAACGCCTTTGAGTTTTCAGAGAGACACAGAGCTTCTAGAAACCTGCAATCCCCCCTAACTTCATCCAGAACAGCCAAACTTCAATTCCTTTCCTGCAAAACCTGTATCTGTCTCTGCTGCAGATCCAGGACTGCACACAAACCACAATATCATATAACCCTGTCAAGCACTCTATTCTGAAATCCCAGGGGAATTTAAGTAAATAAAAGTCTACTAACTCTACTTAACATAACCACTTGCAAGATTGAAATGAGTAATTGTCCTGCTCTCCCGGCATTTGTGCTATATTCCTTCCAATCAAACTGACTACCTGTAGAAAAAAGCTGAACTTTAAAACATTTTCCTGAAACATTAAAAATTATTATATATAGATATGTCTTTTGCACACTTTTGTCACAAGATGATGAACTGCACCCAAGGTGTATGTCACTTCTATAGTGAACATCATGTGTTGTGACTGTCAAGGCCAATTTGCGAGAGACAGTCCCTGCCGCAACTGGCACAGATGGTTGGCATTGGCCCGAGGTCGACTAATCATATTTCCTTCTGGCGGGCTTATTTTTCCACCATCTGGCCATTTATTTTGTCCTCTGCCTTTTCTACACCATTCCAATCTGCTTGTCCCCGGTCAGTAGCCAGTAATTCCCATGCATTGACTCTGATCATGGTCAGCGCGAGGTCTCACTCACTAATGTCCTTATATCGCAGACATGTTGGTCTCATGCCAATAACAAACTTGTTATAAAGCATGTCTTTGGGGATGTGGTGATCATCCATTCAGTGCACATGAGCCAAATGAGTCGCAGCTGACTCAAGAAAGCAAACATGCTGGGGACCCCTGCACCCTGGTGTACTTTGGTGCCCAGCACCTTGTCTTGTCAGAAGATACCCAATATTTGTTTGAGGCAGTGGAGGTGGAAGACGTTCAGTCACTTTTCTTGGCTTGCACAGGTTGTCCACTGCTGCGAGGGTACACGCAGATCTTTGTATTTTAGGTTAGTTTGCTGTTGGTCCACACTTGACTTCTCAACTTTGACATAACAATTGTGACCTTGGAAACCCTGGGGCTAACTTCAGCATCAAGGATTGTTGGTGGTTGTTGATGCAAAGCTGTTAATCACCTGCAGAGGGAGGTTGTCAAGACTGATGGAAGGTGGAGTCTCTTATATAATGCATCATTTTGGTTTTCTTGAAGCTAATTGTCATGATTGTCAGGCCTAAAGAATGTGATGAGAAATTGGAGAATGTGCAAACTCCACACAGACAAAGCCATGATCGGACCCAGGTCCCTGGTGCTGTGAGGCAACAGTGCTAACCACTGTGCCACCGTGCCACCCTATTAACCCACCCAGTTTATTTTTCTTTTTGGGCATCTTTTACCATTTCAATGAGCTTGACTCTGCTCTCTCGACACCTCTGACTGGGTCAAACCTAAACTTTTACATGGACTACCACCTCCACTTAAGGATTGAGACTGTGCTGTGACATTGATTAATTTGTCCCAATCCAAGGCCTTGGCTCATTTTTCATAATGAGTGGATTCTGCACTGGCAAACTTTCAGTTTCTTCGTGATTTTCACTTTCTTTTTGATTGTAGGAGAAATTTGGACTATAGGAGGTTCCTCATGCTCTCCTTTTGTCAGATTTCTTTGTTCAAGCCAATCATCTACATGACACCAACAGTCTCTCGCCAAGTTTCTCTGGCTATTAATCGCACCTAGTTTCTTTACAACTCCAATCACATTTCTTATCATCTCAATGCTTTTTCACCATGGCCTTCTGATTAGCACAGAATTCCCTAAGTTTCATGCCTCATGTATCATGACTCATTTTACTTGGTTTTGCTTTTATCCTTGTCTTTGATGCCAGGTTTAAGCAAACTAAACCTTGTTGTTGGATCACGCTTAAACGCCAAGTCTTACAGGGAGCAACCTGCTGTAGGCTGTAGGGTTATTAAGTAAGAGAACACAAAATTGTCTAACATGTGTTGAAGGGAAACATGGAATTTACTGCCGAGTAAAAAGTGGGTGGGAGCATTGGGGTCAGGTGGAGGTAGGAAAAGCTCTGGTTGTATTTTCCCCCAGTGCTCTTTAAATAGGAAAATTGTTTCACGGAACTAGAGAATAGATAGAATCATAGAATGGTTACAAGGATGGAAGAAGGCCATTCAGCCTGTCCTGTCCAGACTGACTCGCTGTATGAATTACTCAGCTAGCCCCACTCCACTGCTTTTTCCTTTTAGCCCTGCAATTTCTTTCTCTTTAGATAGATACCCAATTCCCTTTTGAAAGCCATGATTGAACCTGCCTCCACCAAACTCTCAGGGGAGACATTCCAGATCTTAACCATTCACTGCACAAAAAAGAATTTCCTCATGTCACCATTGTTTCTTTTGCAAATTACCTTAAAAATGTAACATCTGAGAGGGATGGACTGGGTGACTGAATAAAGTAAGAAATAATTTACATAACACCTCTTGACATTAGGGCATCTGAAAGCCTTCACAGCCAGCTGATTGGCTTGGCGTGTAGTTACCGTGACAATGTGAGGAAACATGGCGATTCAGTTTGCATATAGCAAAACCTCACAAATGGTAGTGAGATACCTGAGCAGGTAATCTGCCTTTAGTGATATACACCGGAAGATTTTCCTGCACATTTTTTGTACTTAGTTGAATGGATCTGTGGCACTCTGTGCTTCACATTGTGCTGACTGGGCCACTGCGCATGCACCAATCTGTCAGTCGGGAGATTGGCGCATGCGCGCTGGTCTCCCCATTGCCAGTCTCATAATTGCCGGCCTCCCAATCACCTCCCCGGCCCCTCCTCCCAATCACCGGCTTCCCAACCCCCCCCCCACCCCCCAATCACCAGCCCCCATGGCCAGTCCAATCCACCCCCCCACTCCCCCATGGCCAGCCCCAATTGCCCTCATCTCTCCCTCTCCCACCGATCCCTAATGCAGAGTGCGCAGCGGGTCCCCGGCACCCCCCCCCACCACCACCACCAATTGGCTCCACCCCCTTAGCACTGCCCGGTGCCCAGTGGGCAGTGGCAGGCTGGCACTGTCCAAGGGGCACCCTCCTTGTCCCCGACCTCCTGGTGGGGCATTAATAGCCTCTGTCCCCACCAATGGGGTGATCACTCCTGGTCCC
The DNA here is from genome assembly GCF_964213995.1 of Mustelus asterias. Classification (NCBI taxonomy): domain Eukaryota; kingdom Metazoa; phylum Chordata; class Chondrichthyes; order Carcharhiniformes; family Triakidae; genus Mustelus; species Mustelus asterias. The sequence continues at coordinate 101,447,587 of NC_135802.1, read as the reverse complement.
CGTTGATGGGGACCCGCTTTACTCCCCACTGAACCGCTCCCGGGGGAGACATTAGTGAATACCGTCCCAGGCTTGGCAATGATGTCAATTTCTATATTGTAATCAGCCTTGTGTTGATTTCCGGAGCCAGGCTGATTATGCTTAAAAAAAGGGCCAGGGAAAGTTGCGATCATCCGGATGCTGATCACGACTCTCGCTACACGCCCCCCACTGACATTTTCCAGCCTGCTGCACTACTCGAGTAATGCAACAGGCCAGGAAAACCGCGCCCAGACACAGACTGAACCATTTTCGAATCTAGACTAACTAAATATTGAAATTCTTTTAAAGAATGTGTATATACTATATATATATATATATAAAGTGCACACAGACAGCTCACTACTATTTTCCCAAGGGCATTTCGGGAAGGGCAATAAATGCTGGCCTTGCCAGCAATTCCCAAATCTCATGAATGTATAAAAAAGGTGTCCAGGAAATTACTGTCCGAAATCTTAGTGGCTGAATGCTCAATAAGTTTTTATGACAGCCCCTTCTCCATTATTTGAGAGAGTCATTTGACCATTTACAATCTAGTAATTAACAACCCCATTAAAATATCAAATAAAAGACCGTTAAATGTATGCATTAATCGCCAACTGCTGTAGCAAACAATAATATCCAGACAATTATCCTTTCACTAATTTTAAAGTGATGCTAACTTTCACATCATTATTAGGCAAACAAAATTTGTAATTTGTACTTAATTAACTGGCACTCGTCAAGCCCACTGTTTATGTAGGAATATGTCTTATGTGTCTTCAGGATAAAGAGATGTTGTGTACACTGTACCTACCCCACTGACAGCTATAACAACCATGTCATTTGGATCCATGGTGCCCTGAGATTTGATTCTCTGGGTGCTGCTTGGAATTGAAAATGTTTTTTGTGCTCTGCACACAGACCACTATGTCAGTGAGAACATTAACTAGGGGCTTATGCGCATGCACCCAAAATATACAGAGGAGACACAGCATGACATTGATGGGTGTGCAACACTGATCTGACAAGAGTGTTGCCATTTTCGATCTTGCCATTCGAGTTCACATCCTTTCTTAAACAAGCTGAATACACATTCAGCAGTGGGCAAGACCACCCTCCACCTCACAGCCATTGAAAGAGCGCACTGGCAGCTTGTGGTGCAGTAGCTAATTGCTCTCAGTTAACTCGGTTTGGGTTTGTGTAAGTGCTGTGTATTTTGAGGAAATAGTTCAAGTTAGTGAAGTCTGCACAGTGTGTCGCTGTACCTCCACAAAGCCTTGGTCGTGGTTGTAAAGGTTTTGGTCGGACCACTTACTCCCATTGGCACAATTGTTGCAATTCCTGTTGGGCAGACGGGGGGATGGCTCAGAGACATTTCCCTCTGTTTGAACAGAGGGAAATATGATAGAATGAGGGATGAATTGGCTAAGGTAGACTGGGAGAGCAGGCTGGCAGGTAGGATAGCTGAGGAACAGTGGAGGATTTTTAAGGAGATCCTTTTCAGTTCTCAGCAAAAATATATTCCAGCAAAAAACAAGGATTGTAAGAAAAGGGAGAACCAGCCGTGGATAACGAAGGAAATAAAGGAGAGTATTAAAATAAAAACAGCTGCGTACAGAGTGGCCAAAAATAGTGGAGAAACAAGTGATTGGGAAAAATTTAAGAAACAACAAAGAGAGACGAAGAAAGCGATAAAGAAAGGAAGGATAGACTATGAAGCTAGGCTAGTAATTAATATAAAAAATGATAGTAAAAGTTTTTATAAATATATAAAAAGGAATAGAGTGGCTAGAGTGAATGTTGGACCCTTGGAGGACGAGAGGGGGGAGTTAATAGTGGGAAATGAGGATATGGCTGAGTCTTTAAATAAGTTTTTTGTGTCGGTCTTCACGGTGGAGGACACAAATAGTTTGCCAAATATTAACGATAGAGGGTTGGCAGCAGGAGAAATACTTAATACAATTAATGTTACCAGAGAGGCAGTGCTGGGTAGACTAATGGGACTGAAGGTGGACAAGTCCCCGGGTCCGGATGGAATGCATCCCAGGGTATTGAAAGAAATGTCAGAGGTAATAGTGGATGCGTTAGTGATTATTTATCAAAACTCGTTGCATTCTGGGGTAGTGCCGGTTGATTGGAAAACGGCTAATGTTACGCCGCTGTTTAAAAAAGGAAGGAGACAAAAGGCGGGTAACTATAGGCCGGTCAGCTTAACGTCTGTAGTAGGGAAAATGCTGGAATCCATTATTAAAGAGGAGATAGCAGGGCATCTGGATAGAAATGGTTCGATCAATCAGACGCAGCATGGATTCATGAGGGGAAAGTCGTGCTTGACGAACATGTTGGATTTTTATGAAGATGTGACTAGGGCGGTTGATGGAGGAGAACCGGTGGATGCGGTGTTTTTGGATTTCCAAAAGGCGTTTGATAAGGTGCCCCATAAAAGGCTGCTGAAGAAGATTAGGGCACACGGAGTTGGGGGTAGTGTGTTAAAGTGGATTGGGGACTGGCTATCCGACAGGAAGCAAAGAGTCGGAATAAATGGGTGTTTTTCCGGTTGGAGGAAGGTAACTAGTGGCGTGCCGCAGGGATCGGTACTCGGGCCGCAACTATTTACCATTTATATAGATGATCTGGAGGAGGGGACGGAATGTAGGGTAACGAAGTTTGCAGACGACACAAAGATAAGTGGAAAAGTGAATCGTGTGGAGGACGGAGAAGATCTGCAGAGAGATTTGGACAGGCTGAGTGAGTGGGCGAGGATATGGCAAATGGAGTATGACGTTGATAAATGCGAGGTTATACACTTTGGAGGAAATAATAACAAATGGGATTACTATCTCAATGGAAACAAATTAAAACATGCTACCGTGCAAAGGGACCTGGGGGTCCTTGTGCATGAGACGCAAAAGCCCAGTCTGCAGGTACAACAGGTGATCAAGAAGGCAAATGGGATGTTGGCCTATATCGTGAGGGGGATAGAATATAAAAGCAGGGATGTCTTGATGCACCTGTACAGGGCATTGGTGAGGCCGCAGCTGGAATACTGTGTGCAGTATTGGTCCCCTTATATGAGGAAGGATATATTGGCATTGGAGGGAGTGCAGAGAAGGTTCACCAGGTTGATACCGGAGATGAGGGGTTTGGATTATGAGGAGAGGCTGAGGAGATTGGGTTTGTACTCGTTGGAGTTTAGAAGGATGAGGGGGGATCTTATGGAGACTTATAAGATAATGCGGGGGCTGGATAGGGTGGAGGCGGAGAGATTCTTTCCACTTAGTAAGGAAGTTAAAACTAGAGGACACAGCCTCAAAATAAAGGGGGGTCGGTTTAAGACAGAGTTGAGGAGGAACTTCTTCTCTCAGAGGGTAGTGAATCTCTGGAATTCTCTGCCCACTGAGGTGGTGGAGGCTACCTCGCTGAATATGTTTAAAGCGCGGATGGATGGATTCCTGATCGGTAAGGGAATTAAGGGTTATGGGGATCAGGCGGGTAAGTGGTACTGATCCACGTCAGATCAGCCATGATCTTATTGAATGGCGGGGCAGGCTAGAGGGGCTAGATGGCCTACTCCTGCTCCTATTTCTTATTTCTTATGACAAGCTGCTCGGCAAAGAGGCGTGAAGAAGGGTTCTCAGCAGGAGGCCTTATCCATCTAGAGTCTTCCAGGAGCAACTCTCTTTCCTCCAGTGATGCCAGGAGCTGTGAGTGCATCATCCTGCTTTATGAAGGAAATGTTTATTGAAATCTACCACCTTGAGCAACCTCAGAGCAGGTGGAGTACGGCACTGCCAGGGGCTTTGAAGGTGACTCTGGCCACAAATTTCTCTGCAGCACGATCTTTTCAGCTGCTCCCATTCTTTGCTAAGATCAGCAGATTGACACTGGAAATGTTGGACACATGTTTGCCTGAGGGCAGCACACAAGCTCTGTTAATAGGCTCATATCATCAAAGCCCTGCTGAGGGACAGCAGGCAGATTGAGTTGGATGCTACATGAGCCTCCTGCATGCATTATCACATATCTCCACACTTTCACCTTTCAAAAATGTAGACAAGGTAGGGGGGCACCCCAATCTGCCTCAATCGTGCAGAGCCAAGAATGCACACTCAGCAAGGCATGGCAACGAGCATATTGCAACAACCACACTTTACACGAAGGTGCAGGCATTACTACTATGGAGAGTTATGTTGAGGCAGGACACTCACTGTAGTCTGTTGGCAACACAGAAAAGAGGCCCAGATACAGACAATTGCCATTAGTGCATGCAGGAACCAATGTTTCACACATAATTGACAGTTACACAGTTCATCTTAAGGAGGCATACACAAGAGGAGAATTGAAATGATAGCGAGTATATTTACATTTGTCAACATTATGGGTGGAATTCTCCCAAAAATGTCTGAAGTGCCGAATTCACATAAAAACTGGAGTAAATCGTGCTGCTTCTTTCAGTGGGATTTTCAAAATGAATCTTGCACACTCTGTACACTGCAGAGAGCCTCAGCGGGATTCATGCTGAAAAGCTGTGCGCGGAGCCTATTCCTGCTAAAGAGGCCGGACGCATAGCGCTGAGTAGGCCACTGCACATGCGCTGGTCTGTCATAGCAGAGATTGGCGCATGCACAGTGGCCCCGCCCTGCCGGCCTCCTGATTGCTGGCCAGCCCCGCAATCCCTTAACACTGCACCCCCACCCCCCCTTATTTCCACCCTCCCCCCCACCCCCGTACCATCACTGGCCTCCTGGATGTCTCTGGGCCAGTGTCAACTCTGCCCCCCCCTCCCCCCTCTAACCTGCCTTGATTTCCCCAGTAAGAAGTCTCACATCACCAGGTTAAAGTCCAACAGGTTTATTTGGTAGCAAATACCATAAGCTTTCGGAGCACAGCTCCTTCGTCAGATGGAGTGGTTATCTGTTCTCAAACAGTGCAAACAGACACAGAAATCAAATTACAGAATACTGATTAGAATGCAAATCTCTACAGCCAGCCAGGTTGTTCTGTCTGGCGACAATACACATCTCTTTAACCTGTGTTGAATGCTCCCTCCACCCACATTGTCTGTACATTTAAGACCTGGCTGGCTGTAGAGATTTGCATTCTAATCAGTATTCTGTAATTTGATTTCTGTGTCTGTTTGCACTGTTTGAGAACAGATAACCACTCCATCTGACGAAGGAGCTGTGCTCTGAAAGCTTATGGTATTTGCTACCAAATAAACCTGTTGGACTTTAACCTGGTGTTGTGAGACTTCTTACTGTGCTTACCCCAGTCCAACGCCGGCATCTCCACATCTTGATTTCCCCACTCATGACAATCCTGATCTCCTGATTCCACACCCCCCCCTCCCCACCCCCCACAACCGGGCAGGGGACCAGACTGGCAATGCCCAGAGAGCAACACTCCCTTACCACCCACAGCACCAAGGACCCAGGTTCAATTCTGGCCTTGGGTCACTGTCTGTGCAGAATCTGCAGGTTCTCTTCGTGTCTGTGTGGGTTTCCTCCGGGTGTTCTAGTTTCCTCCCACAGTCCAAAGATGTGTGGGTTAGGTGCATTGGCCATGCTAAATTGCTCCTTAGTGTCTGGAAGATTAGCAGGGTAAATACATGGGGTCATGATGATAGGGCCTGGGGTGGGATTGTTGTCGGTGCAGGCTCGATGGGCCGAATGGCTTCCTTCTGCACTATCGGGGTTCTATGATTCTATGAATATAACTTTCATCCCTTTGTATTCCAACCTTCTTGAGATAAAGGCCAACACTTAACCTTGTTAATGATTTTTGTGGCTATCCACTAGCTTTCATTTGCAAATTTATACCATAAATTGAAGTAACTTTGTTCACAAAAATTCAGGAGTATCGAATTGATGGTTTCCATAGTAATATTGCTTATAATGGATAATGAGCTGCTTTGCATTGGAATAGCTTGAACAGTATAAGCATGATGGGATATAACGATGAATTAGGCTCAAACCTGTCTATTTTTTGACACAATGGAACTAGTTACAGCGCAAAAGCAAACTATTACAGATGTTGAAAATTTGAAATAAATCTGGAAGATGCTACAAACAGCACGTGTGGAAAAGGAAACAGAGGGCTTAATTTAACATGGGGAGCCCAGCCCGATCTCCATTACATCGCTCATTGTACCCTCTGGTGTGAGGCAGATATCCAACTCAGAAGAGCTGCTGATCAAAGGTTTGCAGCTCTCCTGTACCGCCAGTACCACCGGGGGCAATGGAAACCATTGGTACTGCAACGGGGCCCATATCATGGATTGTTGATGTAGCCCTGGACAAGAGGTAAGTGTTGTGGGTTGGGGAAATGTTGGCGAGAAGGGGTGGGGGCAGATAGAAAGGACAGAAGGGGGCTTCCCATCACGTCCCCCTTCCTGATGCTAGGTCTCTCAGTTGGGCACAGTGCCTGATAAATCTAACAGGCTGGCCCACATGGAGAGCCAGCTGCTGGTAGAACATTAACAGGGGCAGGGCAAGCTCCTCAAGTGGCTACATGAGGGCCTTAATTAGCATATGATGGGAAGGCCATCCTCAACCTTTCCCACCTAGGCCTTGATTGGGCAGGAAGTCAGGAGGATGTTGGAGTCGCCACTCCATGCCTCCCTGGCTCTCAGCCCACCTCCAGGGAGAATACATTCTGCCCAGACTCAAAGTTAATGTTGCAAATTTGTGACATTTCATAATGAAAGATCATTGGTGTGTAAAATTAATTCTATTCCTCTCCCCATAGATTTTGCCAGACCTGCTGAATATTCCCAGCATTTTCTGTTTTTACAACTGGTTAGAATGGTTTCCTCAGGTTTGGATTTTTATATTCTTGCAAAGCTGAAGAAAAGGAACTACTCAGGGAGTGGGGAGTAAAGAGGAGAGATGCATTCAAGATCTGACAGAAAATAATACAATGATAAGGAGCAGATGAAACAATAGCAAAACTGATAGCTTCTAAACCTCACACTTCCACAGTGCAAGGAAGGAGAACAAGTGGTTAAATGAGAAGCAATTATCCCATTAAGTTGAAGTGTTGATCATATCATTATTGGTCCCTTTAGCTGATGTTCAGTGCTTTTGACATATTTTAAATCATAGAATCCTACAGAAGGAGGCCATTTGGCCCATCAAGCCTGCACCAACAACAATCCCACCCAGGCTCTTATCCCTGTAAACCTCTGTATTTTCCCTTCTAATCCCCCTGACACTAAGGGCTAATTTAGCATGGCCAATCCACCTGACCCTCATTTTTGGATTGAGGGAGGAAACCAGAGCACCCGGAGGAAACCCACGCAGACATGGGGAGAATGTGCAATCTCCACACAGTCACCTGAGGCCGGAATTGAACCCAGGTCCCTAGCAAGGTGAGGCAGCAGTGCGAATCACTGTGCCAATGTTGCAATCTGATTTCAAATTCTGTGTACACATTTCATATCTGAGATTTCACAGACTGTCAGTAGGAGTTTTTAAAATTCTTTTCCATATTCTACATTTAAAGAGAATGGGAGGTGAGGTAGTTCCAGTTAAAATACTGAGAGCTCAGAATTCAGCTCCATAGTACCCAAATATTCTGTGCTGCAGGTACTGTTGTGCATCCAAAATGGCACCTGCACCCTGATTTGCACACTTCTGGTGCAGGCTCTGCCAGATGTGATCGGTATGGTCAGGGACCGCCTTCCGCAAGTGTGCAGGGACCGTCTTCCAGACGTTCAAAGGGTTAGCAGACGGTGAGGTTAATCAGCGTTTGAATATCAGCGATACCATTTTATCTTTAATGTTCTGGCTATTGCCCTGGCTGAACCTCGCACAGTTGAAGGATGGCTTAGCAGTAGGAAGGAATCCTCATCTTTACAGGGATCATCAACCACTTTGTTTAGTCGTTGATTGATTTCCACTGACTGCTGTTGAATCAGTAGAAGTGTTTGGTGATTCACACTGGTAAAGCTGCTGAGGTTGACAGGGAGTGGTGTTGCATGTAGAATCAGTGAATGGTTAGAGCACAGAAGGAGGTTATTCAGCCCATCTGCCCTCCCCCGTGGTGAGTCTGGTGGTGAGGGACATTCAATCAGCCAGGAGGGTGGTGGATGAGGAGCCCATCACCTTCTTGCCTCAACCCTGATTAAGTCCCTAAGAAAGGGCTTGTCAATATCTTTCCCACCCCCACTAGCAAATGAAGCCCTTCAGTGGCTAATTAGTGCCACTTAGGCTTCCACTGCTGTTGATATTAACCCAGCAATGGGTGGGGTGCTACCGTATAAGAACCATGGCAAGCAACTAGTGATGTGTTTGCTTGCAGGTGTCCAGTGGCAGTCCCTGAGTTCAAGTCAGTGCCTGAAAGCCACACCCCTGCCCTTTTGGCCAGGCCCCTCATACCCCCTCCCCTGTGAACTCACCCCATGACCACCCCCTCCCCCACCAACCCCTGTCATCACTTGCCTGTGATCTGGGTCCCTCCTCGGTCTCACACCTTGGGGCAGTGGAATACTGTATGGGATGAAGGTGGAGAGAAGAGGTAGTTCATGCTCTGAAGTTCTCCAGTATAACAGTGTCAGGACACAGAGTGGGAAGAGTTTCTTAAGTGTGTTCAGGAGAGTTTTCTAGGTCAGTGTGCTCCCTTTCCAACAAGGAAGGAGGTATTACTGGATCTAGTTCTGGTGAATGAGATGGGTCAAGTGGACCAACCGCCACTTGGGGAATATTTAAGGACAGTGATCGAGTATCATAAGGTTCAGGGTTAACTCTAGAAAGTACATGGAGAAAACCACAGTAAAGATAATTAACTGGGAGAGGGCCCAAGTATCTGGGAGTTAAAGATTTGGAGGCAAAATTGTAATGGAAATATAAGATATCTTATAAGAATAGATTGGGTGCAGTCGAGGTTTTATTTTATTAATTGGTGGGACATGGGCATCGCTGGCTGGCCAGCATTTATTGCCCAATCCCTTAGTTGCCCTTGTTCAGAGTCAACCACATCGTTGTGGGTCTGAAATCACATGTAGGCCAGACCAGGTAAGGATGGCAGATTTCCTTCCCTCAAGGACATTAGTCAACAGGTGGATTTTTCCAACAATGGTTTCATGGTCATCAGTAGATTCTTAGTTCCAGATATTTTTTATTGAATTCAAATTCCACCACCTGCCATGAGCAGGATTTGAACCTGGGTCCACAGAACATTAGCTAAGTTTCTGGATTAATAGTCTAGTGATAATAACACTAGGCCATCACTCCCCCAGAGAGGGAAAGGTAGGACAAACAAATCTTGATCTTCCTAGAAGCTGAATGAGCTAGGAAGTAAGATGAAGCTGAAAAATAGTGCACATGACAGCTGTCAGGTTGATAATATAAATAAGAATCAGGCTTAAACAGAACATTCAGAGGAAACCTGAGAAAAGAATAAGAGAAGCAAAGAGAGAGTATGAAAGATGGTGGCAACTAACAAAAAGGAAATCTAATAGTAATTAATTACATATTAACAGTGAAAGGGTGGTAAAAGTGCGGGAACCAATTAGAGATCATAAAAGGGATTTACTCATGGAGACAGAGAGCATTACTGAGGTATTACATAAGTACTTTGCATCTGTCTTTACCAAGGAAGAAGGAGCTGCCAAAGTCATAGTGAAAGAGAAGGTGGTTAATGCTGGCTGGGCAAACAAACTGATAAAGAGGAGGTGTTAAAAAGGATGGCTGTACTTAAAGTTGACAAATCATCCGAAACAAATCAGATCTGATGATACTGAGGGAAGTAAGGATGGTAATTGCAGAGGAACTAGCCATAATGTTCCAATCCTCCTGAGGGATGGTTCCAGAGCACTGGAGAATTGTAAATGTTACAGCCTTGTTCAAAGAAAGGTGTAAGGATAAACCGAGCGACCACAGGCCAGTCAAATTGATCTCGTCGGTGGGAAAACATTTGAAATAATTTCAGCCAAAATTAAGTCACTTGGGCAACTGCAGATTATTAAGGAAAATTAGCATGGATTTGTGGAGGGAAAAACATGTTTAACTAACTAGTTGGAATTTATTTGAGGCGATAACAGAGGGTTGATCAGGGTAATGCTGTTGATGTCGAGTACATGGATTTCCAACAAGCATTTGATAAAGTGCCATATAAGAGGTTTGTCAACAAAGATTGGAAGAAAAGCAACAATGGCAACGTGGATAACAAATTGTCTGGGTAACAGGAAACAGAGATTAATATGAATGGTTTTGTGACCTGGAGGAAGGTACACACGAGGTAAATCAAGAGTTGATAGTCAGACTGTTGGTTGCTGGTTGATGAGGATGACATCTACTCATTGCCACAACCTTCTGCCATGGGTCTTCATGTGACTGAACAGGCCATTTTCTGGTGGGAGCCTGTGTGTGACTTTGTTTAACATGTGGACTTTGGGGCAGGCGCCCTTGTTGTCCACACGATCTTGACGGGTTGGTGGTCTTTGCAGCTGGTGAGATATACAGTCTTCTTTCACCTGTTCTGGCATTGAGGAATTTCTGGACCACACTTTGTCTGGCATTTCCTCATGACCCTGCTGCCATGGGTGGCCCTACCAGGAGCAAGGAGCTCCTGATAGCATCATTGAATAGATCATTGGAGAACATACAAGCCTATCCATCACATCAAGGTGGGGATCCATGGAGGGGACTCTGGTGGTACTTGGACCACTGCCTTTCTAGATCCAAATTAATGTCCTTAACCAGTGTGCCTGGAGAACAACTACAAAATTTGTAGATGACACATAACTTGGAAGTATTGTGAACTTTGAAGAAGATGATGATAGACTTCAAGAGGACATAGGCAGGATAGTGGAATGAATGAACAAATGACAAATGAAATATAAGCCAGCCCAACCAACCCAAACAAGCAAACAAGGAAAACCAACCTTCTAAGTCAAATTGTTAATTATTCCATATAAAAGTCAACGAATCACCCTTGTGCATTCCTTCATTGCCTGTTTTCCATGTACATTTGCTTGTCCCACTGCTCCAACATAGTGCTCCACCAGTGGCTGCAACATGGCCAGTGGATATCTGCTGACTTTCAATGGGAAAGATTGCAGATGGCTTTGCAGAATGATCTCAAGCAGCTGTGGACTGAGAAGGCTCAGCTTCAAACTGCACCATCTGAGCAAAGGCTGCAGCAGTTTGGGTTGGCTGGCTGTCAGGAACAGTAAGAGCACTGGCGGAGTGGCAGTGGTGGGAGGACAAATGCTGCCATCTGAGTGAGGGCAGCAGAAACATGCCTCACAGAGCCATGGCCATTTTGGGGCCTTATCAAAATACAGCCTTATTGATAAGGACTATTAAACAATTGGTACAAACATCTTTCTAGCTGGGATTTGTACTTGAATCTAAACCCAAACTCATCAAATGAAAATGCTCTTTAAGCAGTATGGGTCGTACACTGAGTGAACATGAACAAGGTTCATGAACAGGTTCCTAAGCATTGTGAATCCACCTCGTGAAATTAACCATAATTTAACAGCAATCAGCATAAATGTCATCCAGACATTTCCCTTGAGGAAAATAAAGGTTCAAACTACTGTAGTAGAATCAACATTACTGAGATTAGATTCAAGGCATGTCTTATGCAGTACCTGACCAGGAAGCAGCTGATACTGACAGAGGTGCAAAAATTGAAAAAGCACATAATTCCTCAGCATAAATATCATTCAACGAAACCTGAACTTTGCCATTTTTGTCAATAAACCTTGCAGAGGCTCAAATTGAAATATTGCTCTATTCTTGTGATCTACCCATCTGTGAAATGTTTCATAAGCGGTGGAACAAATTCGAAGGGCAGAATGGCCTACTTCTGTTCCTATGTCTTGTGGTCTTATGTTTACTTCACCTTGAAGAATTTATCAGTTTTAAGTGATTCGTCATCTTCCTCAGGACAAACCTCTGCTCATTTCTCCAGGCCATGATGTTTTCCTCTTCAGTTGCTCATAGGAGCCTTCCATTTTTAACTTCAATGAACAACATGACTGGAGAAAAGAATACAATGAGGGCATTTTCCATTGCCCTCCTCATGCCTGCTTTAAAGCAAACACAAAGCCCAAAGCCTCTTCCTGAATGATCCTCCATCTTTAAGCAGCTGTTGTCCCTCGAGGTTCGAGCTCTGTGCATTACTACCAAGAATTCACTGGTTCCACCAATGAACTGAATGTTGGTCTTTACTGCGACATGATGGAGTTTAAATGATGAAAGTTTTCTTACAATAGCATAGGTATTGGTGAAACAGCACCTATTGTACTGCTTGCATTTTGGGTCTCCTTACTTAAGGAGGGATATACTTGCAATGGTAGAACTTACAAAAATCCAAATCACAAGGGATAAAGTATTAGAGAAACTCAAGGGGCTAAAGGCAGACGAGTCACCAGGACCTGATGAACTGCACGTTAGTGTTTTAATGGAAGTGGCTGCAGAGATAATGGGCCCATTGGTTGAAAGTTTTCGTAACTCGCTAAATTCCAGGAGGGTAGCAGAAGATTGGTAAACAGCCAATGTGACTCCCTTGTTCAAAAAGGGAGAAAGACATAAGACAGGTAACTATCGGCCAGTTAGTTTAATATCTATTACTGGAGTCAATAGTCAAAGAGTAAATAGCTAATCATTTTGGAAAGCTGAATATAATCAAACCTAGTCAACATGGCTTTAATGAAAGGTAAATCATGCTTGGCAAATTTACTCATTCTTTGAGGATAATACAGGGAGAGTAGATAGAGGGAAACCTGTAGATGTAGTGTATTTAGATTTCCAAAAGGCATTTGACAAGGTGCCGCATAAGAGGCTGGTGCATAAAGTAAAAGCCCATAGAATTGGAGGAAGTGTGTTAGCATGAATTGAAAACTGGCTGTCACATAGAAAAGACAGTTGGAATAAATGGGTCCTTTTCAGAGTGGAAAGATATAACTAGTGGAGTATCGCAGGGATCATTTCTTGGCCCGCAATTGTTCACTATTTACATTAATGACCTGGAAGAAGTGTGGGATCCTCTATATGGTTTGCCTCAATTAAAAGGCTTCATTCTAAGGTATTTCTGCCTAATGTAACTAATCATGCTATGCTTTAAATCTAACTTAAGATAGCTTGGCCACATTTTAAAACTCAGTTGGAATTCTGGGTTTGAGCTTAGAAATTGACTACATTTGAAAATGCAATGTTAAGCAAAGTTTTGCATAAACAGAAGCTTTCATGGTCACACAGCTGTGAATAGTTTTTGAAAGCTGGAGACTACTTGTACCCAGCTCTTTAATAATACAGATGATCAAATTCATATATTGTTAACAACAGCTATGTATTCAGTTCTGTTCAGATGTGTTGAATCCTGTACAAGCTTTTGGATCGAGTCTGCAGGCTCTCTCTCGCTTACCAGTAAATTAGTATCTTTCACTCTCTGTAAATGCTAATTTTAAATGATGCTCAATAAATGAAATTTTACTTCTGACCAGTTGTGTCTATGTCTATTCTAAGAAGAGAACAGACCCTACAATGGAACAGAATATAACATGTCCAAATTCGACGATGATGCCAAGATAGGTGGAAGGGCATGTTGTGATGAGGATACTGTGGTTCTGGCTATAGATAGATTGGGTGACTGGGCGAAAATCTGGCAAATGGAGTTTAATGTGGCAAGTGTGAGGTCATGCACTTTGGTAGGAGGAATGAAAAGCTAGATTATTATCTAAATAGAGAGTCTGCAGGTGAATGAAGGACAGAGGGATGTGTGTGTTCTAGTGCGTGAATCACAAAAAGACAGCAGGCAGGTCCAACAAGTAGTTATCAAGGCAAATGGCATTTTGGCTTTTATTGCAAAGGGGTTGGAGTTTAAAAACAGGGAGGCTTTGTTGCAATTGTACAGGGTGTTGGTGAGGCCTCACCTGGAACACTGTGTGGAATACAGTTTTGGCCCCATTACATTAAACAGGATATAGTAACATTGGAGGCAGTCCAAAGGAGATTCACCCGGCTAATTCCTGGGATGAGAAGACTGTCCTACCTAGGGAGACTAAATAGTCTTAGTCTGTATTCCTTGGAGTTTAGGAGAGTAAGGGGTGACTTTATTCAAACATGCACGATCCCGAGGGGGCTTGACAGGGTAGACGTGAGATATTTTCACTAGTGAGAGAGTCTCGAACCAGGGGACATAGCTACAAGATAAAGGGCTGGTCAATTAAAACTGAGGTGAGTAGAAATTTCTTCTCGCAGAGGATGTCTGGAATTCTGTTTCCCAAAGGGTGGTGGACTCTAGATCATCGGAAGTATTTAAAGTGGAGGTGGATAAATATTTGATAGATCAAGGAATAGAGGGCTCTGGGGAAATGGCACAGAAAAGGAGTTGAGGCCGGCATCAATCAGCCATGATTGGGGCAGACTTGAAGGGCCTGGTGGCCTACACTTGCTTCTATTTCTCTTGTTCTTGTGTTGTGTGTAATGGGTGTGTGATTGCCTGGAGGCTTTGTGAAAATCTCTGACCAAGTAGAACAGAAGAAGAAAAGGACTTTCAGGAAATTTACCTAAAGAGATGTTGACCTGGATCAGCTCCTCGACATGTCCTATGAACAGCAGATGCAGTAGTATTGTACCTGTCAGTGCCGGCGTATGAACAGAGGCCTGTGCCACAAACAGCAGTCCCTCCGCAAGTGACTGTGCTAGGCTGAAAAGGAAGCTTCACCAATGTGACACAATGGTTAGCACTGCTGCCTCACAGCGCCAGGGACCTGGGTTCGATTCCCAGCTTGGGTCACTGTCTGTGTGGAATTTGCATGATCTCCCTGTGTCTGCGTGGGTTTCCTCCGGGTGCTCTGGTTTTCTCCCACAGTCCAAAGATGTGTGGGTTAGGTTGATTGGCCATGATAAATTGTCCCTTAGTGCCAGGGGGATTAGCAGGGTAAATACATGAGGTAACGGGGATAGGGCCTCGGTGGGATTGTTGTCGGTGCAAGCTCAATGGGCCGAATGGCCTCCTTCTGCACTGTAGGGATTCTATGATTGTATGGTCAGAGATTGTTAAATTCACCTTCAGGGTCCGGTTATCCTCCCAGAATGGTTTGCAGCATGGTTGGTGCGCACAATGGCAAAACCTTTAATGAGGTTGAAATCAAGCTTGAAATAATCAGCCGTTATCTTGGCGAGTTCTCCATCATCTACAAGCCTGTCAAGCATGGCAGACCTGGTATTGGTGCCACTCACTCCTCCAGGTTCATCCCTCGGAAGGAAAAGTTTACAATGGAAATGTTGTATAAATAAAATTGGTTCCAGTTAAAAAAACACAGGGGCTCCAGAGACTTCCTCACAATGACAGTGAGGGCCTCTCAGCAGTGCCTCTGCACACTGAGGTAAAAACCAGCTCATCCTAGAAACTCTATTTTAAACTCTCCAATCTCATTTGTACTGAAGTTGTGAAATACACCCTTTTTTTGGAAGGAGGGCATGATGTTCACGCTAATGAAATGATTCAGAATATTTACTATCTAGTGCTCATTATCAGTTACAAGTCAATTTGTATATTTTAATGTTTTCACCTGTTCCCGGGTTTTGTAAAATGAAAGAGATATTTTACTGTTCTACTTTGCCTCGATCTGCTTTTTTCTAGGTTGATCTCAGCTGCCCTGCTCAGTCTGAATAAGTTTCTGCTTGACGATATGTTTATCCCTATGAACTCCTTCTCTCTGAAGGACTTTAGTCTTTTTCCCTTTTAGTTTGTTGATTCCACTTCCTCTTGTGGGTGAATCCAGAACTATGGGGCACCGTTTTAAAATTGCAGCTTTTCCTTTTAGGGCAGAGATGAGGAGAATTGTTTTCTCTCAGAGGGTTTTGCGACTATGGAACTCTGCGTCAGAAGGTGGTGGAGGGGAGGCAGAGGTTCTTGTTGGGCAAGGGAATCGAAGCTTATTGTGGGTAGATGGGGATGTAGAATTTCAAACACATATAGGTCAGCTATGATCTTATTGAATGGCGGAGCAGGCTCGAGGGACCAAATGGCCCACTCTTGCTCTTAGTTCGTATGTTTGCATATTTACAGAATGTTCCATTTGTCTTCTGTATCGAAATATCAACAAACATTGTTCACCAATCTACTTGTCTCAGTTCTTCCCACGTCTCTTTGAACTTTAAATTTAGAAACCTGGTTCCTGATCATCAGTGTGGTAGCATTCCAATCATGTTAAAATAATTCTGTAACTCCTGTTCCTCAGGGATGCTTTGACCTTTGTGTTTTCTTGTACATTATCTGGGTCATTGACCAGGTCAAGATGAGCACTGCCTTTAATGACTAGCTTGATGCACTGAGTCATGGCACAGTCACGCAGCACATTAACAACTGCATTAACACTGCCTCTAAACCACTTGGGCTTCTGACTCAGGACTGCTTTTTTCACTGATATTTTTAACAACTGACAAGTGCTTAAACTGCAACTGACCCTCTGTACTTTCCTACATTACAACAGTGACACTCTTCAAAAGTACTAATTGGCTATACAATGCTTTGGGACATTCCTGAAGTAACAAAGGACACAATATAAATACAAGTCTTTCTTTTCTAATGGGACAATTTTCCTGTAGTTTTGAAACTGTAAAGTTCGTGACAGACCTTGATCTGGATATCAGCAATGTTTGACCTTGCGTTGCCCGGGATCGGTGACATACTACCACATTCGATATATCCAGTGCAGATTTGTAGTAACCCACTAAATTTCTGCTCTCAAAAATTTACCTTTTCAAAACGTCATCAGTTGGGATCTCCATATTCTAAGCAGTGAAACAAGATATTCAAATTCTTCATTCTTTTGGGATAGATTTTGCGTTGCATATCCATGAAGGAATTTTGAAAAGATTTTTGAGCAAATCAGGGACTCCTTGAGGGGGTGAACTTAGCGGCTTGGCCTACTGATCGATCAGACCCAAAGGGGTAGGGCCAGAAGGAGGAGGGGCCATAATGAGGGGAGGCAGGGGGATGCTTCATAGGGTGGGTGAGGGAAGGGGGGAACTCTGCAATTGGGGGGGTGGGCATTGGTCGGGGCAGTGATTGGGGAGGTGGGGATCGGCTGGGGCTGCAATTGGCTGGGACAGTGGTCAGGGGGTGGGGGATGGTTGCGGGGGGGGGGGGGGGTGGCGGCGATCAGCAAGGGGTGTTGATGTCCAGGATGGGGATGGGGAGTGTCAGGAGATCTCCCAGTATACTGTGTACACTATGTTAAGCCCTGTACACTGTGTGTACACAGTACATGATGTGGAGATGCCGGCGTTGGACTGGGGTAAACACAGTAACAGTTTTAACCTGGTGTTGTCAAAACTGTTACTGTGTACACAGTACACTCAGAGATAGGGCCACCTGCACAATGGCGCCCAAAAGCTCAGCCGCCAGCTTCACTATTGAGCTCAGGCTCTGTCCCACCCCCTACTGGTGAGAATCACATCCTGGCTCTTATTTTTCTAAGTGCCATATAATTGGGAACTCACCCAAAAGATCAATGCCATTCTTTCCCATTTTCATGCTCATTTGGCACTTAGAATTTTTTTGTTTAGATTGGCCCCCCCACATCCCCACACTCCTGTGTTTTTCAACTACAGGTCGAGCGAGTATCGAAACCCTCGGGTCTGATTGTATTGAGGATTCCAGATCATTTTACTTTTCAAATACCGCATATATTACAATGGAGGCCTACTTACCTTACAATAGCCAAGGCCTCAGCTGGCTATAGTCTAAGGTAAATAAACTGGCTCAAAAAGGAAGATATATCACTGAATAAATAATAATCTCAGGGTACATGTAATATTTTCGCACTTGTGGTACCATCTGTGATTCTGCTTGTAGGAGAAGGGTCGCAAGGTAAACATTGTGGACAAAAATCACATGATGCACAGTGCAGACAAACAACTAGAATTCGTGTGCTAAAGGTCAGATATAGTCAGGGAGGTTCATGGTGGCTCGGGACAGAGACTTCCCATGCCAAAGGTCGATGTGGTTCAAAATAGTGGGGTTTGTAAATGTGTTCAGTTTTCAGATTTATGGATAAAGGATAATCCCTCCACCTTTATCTGCTAAGTTAACCACACTGATTTACTCGAATATAGACTGGTAGGAAAAAACTACGAATCACACCATAAAACCACAAAAAGTCAATAAATCAGATTATTCAAACCTTTATCAATGTTACCAGATGGGAATTAATAATGGCAACAAAATTAATCAAATTGCTTAAATTATAGATAGCCAACCATACATAGATTAATAAAGGATACAGTTTACAACATAAACACAATGCAAAAAGTATTTACCCTTATCCTGAAAATTGATCAAGTCTGGATTGGAATCTGCCAGGCAAGTCTTGCCTGCAGAGTTAAGTCTTTATTTTTTCTGGAGCTGATATTACTCAGCCTAGATGTCGAGAATTCGTATTTTTCAGGGCTTCACTCGTCTGCAGCCTCACTGTCGCTGCTCAGTCTTTAATTCTTAATACTTTTCTACATAAAAATAAACAGCATTCTGTCCTCCAAGGCAGCTGTCTTTTCTATATTTGCTCCTTGTCTAGCTACAGACAGTATTTGTTCTCCTGTTGTGGTTACAGCCACTGCATGTGTTCCAGCTGTGTCTGCAGCTGCTCCCTATATCTATACCCTCCGTGTTGGTGTAATCTGTTTTCTTTTAAGGGCTGCATCAAAAAGCCTGTTCCTGATGGGTTTGTAGCCATTTAATATTCTTTTCCTCTCTGAAGTGCTTTCTAAACACAAGTTCCCCCCCGCAGATGCTGCCAAACCATGGCGGCGATTCTCCCATCCCGCTATGTTCATTTTTTAGCGCAGTGGACCGGGAGATTCTCACGTTGGCCAATTCGTGGGGTGCGCGCAAGCGTTCCCATCCTGATGGCGTCTCCCAGCGCAGGATTTCCGGCGGCGTCACATCCGCGCCAGAAATCAGCAGGGAGGCAAAAAGACTATTTAAATGGCCATGTTAATATAACTTAAATGTAATTAGCAGGCCCAGGACTGAAATCTCTGGGCCCGCTAACATCTTCCCCCGCCATCCTCGCCAGAGTGGTTCAGTCCAGCGGGGATTACAGCTCCCCACTAACTGGGAAATAGTGGCCCAGCCATGCTGGAGTGAAGGGGGGGCAATGGGGCCTCCCAGAGGGTTGGGCGGCAGGGAAGGGTGCCTCCTGGGCATTGCCACCTTGGTAATGCCAGCCTGGGTCCCTTGGCACTGCCCAAGGTGGAACACATTGGGCATTGGGCAGTGCCAAGGGGGTGGGGCTTATGGGAGCCCCAGAGGGCGGGGCCAGGGGGCAATAGGTGGGGGTGGGGGGATCCCACTGTCACTCTGCAGACAGGATCAGTGGGGGTAGGAAGGAGGTCAGTGACCAGGGCGGGCTGGGTGGGGGGGAGGGTCAGCCTGCTGGCGGTATTGGGACTGCGGAGGTGGGGAATCGGGGGGAGGGCTGGAGATCGGGGCAGTCCAGGAGGGAGGGTTTGGGGCTAGCCTGGGAATGGTCGGGGGCCAGCGATCAGACCGTGGGGGGACAGATGGCCGGCAATGGGGGTGGTGGGACTGGCCAGTGATTGAGATGGCCAGCAGTCAGGAGGCAGGCAGAGCGAGGCCACTGCGCATGCGTCAATCTCGGTGCTAACAGATGGGTGCAGGCGCAGTAGCCCTCTACACCCCCCCACCCCTCGCATGCATCAAGACCCACCCCTCGCTCCCCCCACCTCCCCACACAAGGGAGCCCCATTGGGAGAACCCACCCTTGGCAGTGCCAACTTGGCACTGCCCACGTGACACTGCTCATCTGACACTGCCCATCTGACACTGCCAGAATGGCAGTGTCAGTGCCTGGTCATGTCCCTCACCACCAGGGGATATATTTACCTCTATGTCCCTGGTGTGGTCATCATGATTGGTTCCCGCTTTTGAAAACCAATAGTGATTCATCTCAGTATGATGTTGTGCCGACTGGTTGGGAGAATAAGGAATGGGCAGATGTTATGGCATCTAGGCTGGTAATAGAATTCAGGTTCCGGGGCAGTTGGGGGGCAGGGGCTGCGGAGAAGATATCAAACTGAGATCTTGGTGGCACAAATCCCATTTTAGGCCTTCTTGCG
Organism: Mustelus asterias; assembly: GCF_964213995.1. Taxonomy (NCBI): domain Eukaryota; kingdom Metazoa; phylum Chordata; class Chondrichthyes; order Carcharhiniformes; family Triakidae; genus Mustelus; species Mustelus asterias. Next base: position 101,427,464 of record NC_135802.1, on the reverse strand, counting down.
AGATTTAGCGGTCATTACAGGATTTGCGCCTGTGGCTAATGTGGCCAATAGATCGCGGCCATTATCTCCTTGTTTCATGATGTCTAGAGTTTCTGTCATTAACAACCATCATCTATGTTACAAATGTTGCAATCTGGTTAGGGACCATTAACGTTTAAACAAGGAACTCAAACAACCAACAATTAACCAACAGAACTATGGCGCAAGATTTTATGTTTTTAAACAAAAACGAAGTCTAAAACAGAATTTTCCCCCAAAAAATTCTAGGTGGTCATAAAAGCTGGGAGCTTTGTCCATGCTTGCTTGTGCACACAGCTCTGTCCAACATTTGATTGACTTCTACATGTGGCTCATGTGTTCTCTGTGTGGTTGGTGATATATACAATTCCACATTAACCCTGTATGCCAGACACTTATACTGCAGATAGCAGATGAAAAAAGGGACACAGTGAATTCTCAAGCTAAGAAGACTGAATGTTCAATCCCATTTGTTCCTATTTTTCTTCTAAGTAGAGCATCCATTTTGTGGTTAGACTAACACTGCAGAATGCTTCTATAATTCCTTTGTAACAAAACATAGCACTGTGTCTAGAATATCGCTGTAACAGGAGTTGGCTGTTGATTGCTATTATATGATAGTTTGATTAAATAGAGAAAGAAGTATCGTGTAGTTGTGCTAAACTATTTATCACAACTTAAAATTGCTGCATTCTTAACATTGATTTAAATATTCTGTCATTCGCAAACTGTAAGCCTCAATTACGCTGCTTGTTTTCGCCAACAGATGTTGCTGCATTTATTTGCTTCTATCCTACAATTGAACTGGAATAAAAGTTTCTAGGAATCAATACAGGAGATTTATTCAATCTATAGGAATAAGCATTCTATGATTGGAAGCGCAGTTTCCAAGTATTTTGTCAGTAATTACTTTCGCTTATAGACTAAATAATGAAAGATCAGTACTTAGGATTTTTGCTATCCCTGTGTAATGGCTTTTTCTCGGTGTGCTAAAACTTTTAAATGTTCCTGTACTGTACTGTTCTTTGTTCTTTCGTTACTGACAATTACTTTGTCAGTAATCAAAGAATAAAGAACAGTACAGCACAGGAACAGGCCCTTCAGCCCTCTAAGCCTGCGCCGATCATGTTGTCCTATCTTGACCAACCGCCCTGTATCCCACTATTCCCTGTCTGTTCATGTGTCTACCCAGATAAATCTTAAATGTGGCTAACTTGTCTGCCTCAACCACCTCACTTGGAAGTGAATTCCAGGTCTCTGTGTAAAAAACTTACCCTGCGCATCTCTACTGAACCTTCCCCTCCCCCTCCCCCCTTACCTTGAACTTGTGCCCCCTTGTAATTGTCATTTCTGCCATAGGAAAAAGCTTCCAATTGTTCACTCCATCTATGCCCCTCATAATTTTATAAACTTCTATCAGGTCACCCCCTCGGCCTTCGTCTTTCCAGGGAGAACAATCCCAGTTTATTTAATCTCTCCTCATAGCTAATACCCTCCATACCAGGTAACATCCTGGTAAACCTTTTCTGTCCTCTCTCCAAAGCCTCCACGTCGCTTATAGACTAAAGGGTATTGAGGAAACATGGGAGAAAATAAGAGGCATAGGGTAGCGTGGGAAATATGCAAGGGCTGGCATGGGGGTGGGAGAGGGGTAAGGTTCAGGGAATGATCTGTGCCGCACCATTCAATGATTGGAGAACAGGATTGGGATTAATGCACTGAAAAGTGAAAGGATATTTTCAGAATCCATGGAACTTGTGTGTTGAATTCTTTTTGATATATTTTCCTTCATCTCATAGAAATCATACAGTACAGAAAGAGGCCATTCGGCCCATCGAGTCTGCACCGACCACAATCCCACCCAGGCCCTACCCCCATATCCCTGTATATTTACCCACTAATCCCTCTAACCTACACATCTCAGGACACTAAGGGCAATTTTTAGCATGACCAATCAACCTAACCCGCACATCTTTGGACTGTGGGAGGAAACCGGAGCACCCGGAGGAAACTCATGCAGACATGAGGAGAATGTGCAAACTCCACACAGACAGTGACCCAAGCCAGGAATTGAACCCAGGTCCCTGGAGCTGTGAAGCAGCAGTGCTAACCACTGTGCTACCGTGCCGCCCAGCTCTATCAGATGCTTTGCTTCCAGCATGCATCCATCAACGCAACATACTTGAAAGTATACCTCAGATTTGCTTTAGCTATAGTTTGTAAAGCACAATCAACTTTGAACAGGACAGATTGGGAACATACTGATTACTAAAATCACCAAGAAGATGTGAAACACCAATCAGGAATCAGCAATCAAAAAACAGCCACCAATAAATTAACTAGCAAGGAGAAGATGAACCACTGAACATATCTTGTTCTTCAGTAACTAGAAAGCACAGTCCGATGGGTAAAGCGGAGGGGAAGATTGGAGTGAAATTGGTTTTGGATGGTAGCACAAAACAGGTGGTAGCAAAGCCCAGTTTACTTTCCAGCAAATGTTATTTTTCGCTGAAATCAATTGAAGAAATAAGTCCTGCCTGATTGCCTATTGACTGTACTACGGCCCAGGTTCAATTTCACCCCCATGGTTTCTATTCTAATAAACACAGAAAGATTGCAGAAATGCCCCTATTTCCCTGCTCTCCACTTTCACTTACTGCTGTCTGCTGCTCCCTGGCTCACATTGAGACTTGTCTAAATGTTATAATGCTGCAGAATCCAGACTCCCAGAAAGCAAAACAACAGGAGATTAGCTAGTTATTCATTTGTTGACCTGACTAAGCATGCAAATTACAAAGAAGCATGTTTATCACCATCCCTCCAATGCGTCACGCTTCCCATTTCGCCCTAATCCTCGTCATGTTCCTGTGATAAATGGAACACATGACAAGCCGATCTAAACTAGGAAGAGGCAGTTTTGTGAGACTAAATATTACACTCTATAAATGGGTCTGCTTTGCACCCACTTTTTAGGCACTACGTGGACTCCTAAATGGTGATCAGGAAGCATTTTCAATTGGAAATCTCCAAACATCATCTTCAGTAAGGACAGACAAAATCTTTATCCATTTCTTGAGGAGGTATTAGCCCCCTTGTATATGCTGCTAAACTGGAGACAGCACCTTTGTTGTGTACCACCATAGTGACGCTATCGATTGCACAGTAGAATAAGACAGTTCTATAAAAGGTGTTTCACACCATATCTATATTGCTATTCTGTGAACTTGGTGCAAAAGTCCTAGCTGTCTGAGAGAACTGAAGAAAAGGCAGCTGAAAATGACTGAAAATGTGGGTGTATGGAATAGCTGAGACTGAGGGGGCATTTCTCCAACCCCGCTGCGTTAATTTCCTAGCACAGTGGGGTGGGAGAATCTTGCGGCCAGGCATGCTCGGGATTCGGACATGAGTTCCCGCCGCGTGTGCATCTCCCAGGCTGGATTTCCAGCGCTCTCAGATCTGTGCTGGAAACTGGCGGGAAGACCAGGTGAGTCATTTTAATATATTTTAAATCTGTTTTTAATATAATTAGCAGGCCCGGGACTGAATTCTCCGAGCCCGCTAGCCTCCCCCCTCCCCAATCCCCCACAAGAAGTATTTCATTCCAGTAGAGTTTACAGTAGGTCCTCACGTTCGGGGATCTATTGGGACGACCCTGCTGAAGTGAAGGGGGGGCCTATTGGGGCAGGGCTTAGAGGGTGATCGGTGCGGGGGGGGTCCTGCTGTCACTCTACCATTGGGATTGATGGGGCAGGAGTGAGGCCAGCGATCGGGGCAGGCTGGGGCGGGGGGTCTGCCTCCTGGGGGGTCTGCACTGTGGGGGGGGGGATGGTGCTGAGGATCAGGACGGTTGGGACGTAGGGGTGAGGGGTCGGGGCTGGCCCAGGAATTGTCGGGGGGGCCGTAATTGGTGCATGGAAGGGTTTGGGGGGGCAGCATTTGGGGGTCCCGGGCTGGCCAGTGATCAAGCTGCCCAGCAAAGAAGGAGGCTGACAGTTTGGGGCCACTGCGCATGCGCAGAGGCCTGCTGGTTTCAGCCTCCCGGGCAGGAATAGGCTGCACCCCCTGAAATCTAATGATATTCATGCTGGTACCCTCTGCATTGCACAGAGTGTGGGAGATTCTAGTCTGAACTCCCACTGAAAGAACCAGCGTAAATTACTCTGGTTTTCCCACAAATTCAACACTTTGAATTTGTTTGGGAGAATTCCAGCCTGAATGTGTGAGGTCCACCAGCAACTGAATATGGAAAAGGAATGTGTTTTATACCACTGGGGTATTTTTGGTCAGTATGCACTGCCAATGAGGGTTCCTTCTGGTCTTTTGGGTTTGATGCAGGAGCTTTCAGAAAAGTTACAACATGGATAACTGGCTTGCGGTGCCAGGAGTTCATAATGACGTCCTTCTTTGATCCTTCTGTGATGACTTTCCTATCAATGTGAAGCAGGATTTGCCAAGCATTGGATTGTTCGCCCATTCATTGGGAACGGGAGCTGGATTTAGGCCATCGTGAGACAGGTTAGTTTTACTCTACTGATGATTGTCTTGTTGCAATAGTAGTCCTGCTCAGTAAGAGTGAAAGCAGAGATTCTGGTGTTTGGTGCTTACACCTGACTGAAGAGACAATGGTTCGCAGTTCCTCCCTGTGGGATAATGACTGAACACCTCTGAGAAATACAAGTCTAGATTTTTGATTTATGTCTCCAGAGCTCCAAACAGCATATCTATTGTCAATGGAAAGTATTATATCCAATTTCACGATAAGCAAGTTCCACATACTTTCAGATCAAGGTGACATGAATAAGCCCAGTGCATCACTCAAACCAGCCTCCCATCCATTGACACTGTCTACTTTTCCCGCTGCCTTGGAAAAGTAGCCACCATAACAAGGACCCCAGGCACCCCAACATTCTCTCTTCCACTTTCTTCCGTTGGGAAAAAGATACAAAAGTCTGAGGACGCGTACCAACCGACTCAAAAACAGCTTCTTCCCTGCTGCCATTAGACTTTTGAATGGACCTACCTCGCATTAAGTTGATCTTTCTCTACACCCTAGCTATGACAATAACACCACATTCTGCACCCTCTCCTTTCCTTCTCTATGTACGGAATGCTTTGTCTGTATAGTGCGCAAGAAACAATACTTTTCACTGTATACTGATACATGTGACAATAATAAACCAAATCAAATCAAATTAAAACATGTTGAGGACTACCAATAGGCTAACAATTACGAGCAGGATTCTGTTCAATTGTAAAACAGAGGACGAAACTAGCCATGAACTTTTAAGCCACATTCATCTCCTTCAAGCCCACCCCTCTACACTCAGTGGGCAGAACTAAACATTACCCTTCTGATGGACATGCAAGAGGGGAATCTGTACAATTCCTCGGATGGTCTTTTCACTGGGCTCCTGCTCACCCAAACTTCTCTGCAATTCTGAGTGGGCAAACAAGACCTAAGCCGGCTGGCCCAACCTTGACCATATATCGAGGCCGTTGGTGGCCAATTAATGACCACTTATGCAAAATGTCCCACCCAGCTTCAGTTTTCAGGCAGGAGTTGTTCAGGGGCAGGGGGGAAGCCTAGAAGGTGACCTTCTTCAGGCCTCGGGTGGGAAAGGGGAATGGGGGTGTGCCTCCATCAACAGCCTTCAACATTGGGCACCCGCCCCCAGGATTGGCCCCTCCAGGTGTTCTCTCCCCCCATACCCCCCCACCCCCACCCCTTGCCTAGTCCCTATGGCCTCACCTCCCCCCTCTGTCCTGAGATCCCCACATCCTCCAGGACTTAGAATCTGGGGACTGCAGGGAGTTCCAGTGCTATCCACTGCAGCTTCTGATGCTGTTGGAGCTGGCGAGCTGTCAGACAATCTAATTGGCCGACATATCTGAAATAGGATTTCCTCCCAAACGAGGGGCAGAAGTCCCACCTCCAGTCAATTAACGTTTGTAGTAGAGTTCAATAACAGTGGGGCAGCCAGTATCAGCGGAATGCACTCAATGGTGGGAAGGGAAATTCTGCCTCCTAAATATCCTGGCCAGCATTCCCAGTGTTAAGAAAGAGTCACAGACATATCTGAGATTGTGGTACAGTTTCCCCCCCCCCTCCCTCATCTTCCTTGACAATTCTAAGTAGCTGCCACACTATTTGCTTCTAACATCTTAACTCCATCACCTAGTTTCAAGGGACTGCCCTTATAAAGTTTAATTCATAGCTATCCAAATACAAACAGGGCACGTCCAATAATGGCTTCTCGTCTGTTTCTGCACTGCTATCTGTGTGCTCTCCTGGGACCTAACCTTGCCCTACAACCCATCCTTACTTCTCTTCCATGTCTACAAGTTCCCCTTGGTAATATCATCCATGGGTTAGCATTCACTCTGATGCTGATAGTGCAATTTGCATTTTTTCCTGCTCTGTGCCTTTCTATGCATTGGTAGACAGACCCTCCTATGAGAATCTGGGTAAGTGTACCATGTGAATGGCACTGACCCATACAGGTTTGGTTTGTTACCTATCTCTTTTGTGTGTCTAATCACAATCAGTACAGTGGTAATAAAAGACTGAAATTGCATTGATATGGTACCTTGTTTGTCCTTGCGATTCCCACAGTGCTCCTTTGAAGTATAGACAAGTTTGCAGTCAACTTGAACACAACACGATTCTACAAACAAAAAATGAAATAAATACCCAGTTAGTCTTTATAAAAGAAGTTTCTTGAGGAATGGATATTAATGGAACACTGGGAGAACTCACCACATTTTTCTAATACTGCCATGAAAAGCTTTTATGTTGTTCACCCATAAACAATGTTTAGGCCTCCTTACTCAAGCACCCGCATTCCCAATCGTGAAATCTTTTCGAAACCCCATGTCCATGATGTACCTTAGCGACTGGGACCAATCCTTGAATCCCAGCCAGTGGCTTAGAATAGAACCATAGAATTCCTAATTGGAGAAGGGGGCCATTCGGCCCATTGAGCCTGCACCAGCTCTCTGACACAGCATCTTACCCAGACCCACCCCCGACTATCCCCGTAACCCCACACATTTACCCCGCTATTCCCCCTAACCTACACATCTTGCGACACTATCGGGCTATTCGTCCTGGCCAATCCACCTAACCTGCGCATCTTTGGAGTATGGGAGGAAACCGGAGCACCCGGAGGAAATCCACACAGACACGGGGGTCCACACAGTCACCCAAGGCTGGAATCAAACCTAGGCCCCTGGCGCTGTGAGGCAGCAGTGCCAACCACTGTGCCACCGTGCCACCCCACCATGACGCTTCCTTTTGCTTGACATCCTGTTCCCACCCATTAGCCAGCTGCCGCATCCCTCCTCTTTCAGGTGGGCAACAGATTTAGAGCAGGCAGATGAGGCCTTGCATGATTTTGAACAGCTCTATCAAAACGCTCCTTGACTGTGTCCGCTCTGAGGAGAACAATCCCAGCTTCTCTTGCCTCTCCACATATCTGACGTCTTGCCATATGTTTGAAAATTTCTAGATTTCATTTTCTCCAATGCATAATATTTACAATCTTCCATTCGCCTATCTGTGATATTCAATATTCCATTGTCAATTGACACACAGAAGGCTAGGCTTTGAATTGTGAAATAATATAAAATGTGTGATAATAAACTGGCAGTCCAATTTACATCTTTTTGTTTCCATTGGCTCCAATGGAAGTAAAAATGAAGAGCGATGTAAAACAGGCTGCTGATTCCTGATCACTCGTTTTACTCAGCCAGAGTTACAATCTACCCCAGAGAGTTGGATTATCACAACGTTCAGAAGGACAATCAAGCAAAGTAAATATCAAGGTAAATGTCAATGTCCAGGCCAGTCTTTATAATTAATAAATTTACTTCTCAAAATTATTTATATTTCTTGGTATGTATTAATTAGTATTTCATCTACAATTTTGATGTATTCATATACTTTTGAAGAAAAGTTTTCACTAACTTTGTTCATTTTTGACAATGTTTCTTCTGTTATAATGTACTGCGCTGATGCTGAAGTATCTTGGACAATTCACTGCTTTGAAATAGTGAAATTTTGAGACATTGATACTAATTATCAGATTACTGTATCTGAACAGTATAACCTTGAGCCAACTGCTAAGATATTCGCAGAATATATCAAAAAGAATTGCAAAAAGAATAATAAAAGTCTCATAAGCCAATGAAGCCTGCCCCATCAAGACAACAATGAAGTCTGTTACAATGTTCACCCAATCCATGATCCAAAAACCCTCTGGCAGGTGCAAAGGAAAGAAGAACATCCCATGCTGAAAAAAATGTTTAAAATCTTTCTCCTTCCATAACAGACAAGGTTTCACAATCTGGTAATGGAAATCTGCATGAGCTGAAACTTCCCGTATACGCTTTGGGAGACATATCATTAAAGGTGTTTTAAAGACGTGTGATTCTATTGCTACATTGATCCTATTCTTGTGGCAATTGTTTAAATATCATTTATAAAGTCACAAACTTTATTTCTAGTCATAAGCATGCAGCTCCATGAAGAGAACTGGATTGTAGATATAAGCAATTTTCAAAACTACTTGCAGCAATGTCACTAGTTCAGCTTTCCTCTTTAAATCAGCAGATATTGTTGACTGCTCAAACTGTGTTTATTGCATACATTTTTAGTGGTTCCTCAATGGAAGATTTTCCATCCCTCCATCCTAAGTTGTGACATTTTGCTCAGTTCTGAGTGTGTCATTTCAACCAATCGCCATTTTTCAAGGATGGCACCAAAATGTGAGGCCAAAGTACAGCAGACAAAGCACGCACTACACATAGGAGCGTAATTTTAGCTTAACCCACATCTGGCAAACATTTGGGATCAAATTGGCAGCTTATCTTACAGTCCACTCAACTTTACTCTTTACTGGAAAGTAAACTTGAGCAGATAGTAAAAGGAATGACCAACCTACTCCCGATAATTTCCCACCATTATGGTAAATCACCATCAACGTTTTAATATTTATTGGAAGGGTGCATTGGCATTGTTGATCATGAGTGAAATTAAGACCATGGCTGGAATTTTCCTGTCCCGCCCGCCACAGGAATCATAGCGGACAGGGGGGCGGACCAGGTAAAGGTCCGTTGAACTCGAGAGGGATTTTCCGGTCTTGGGGCAAGCGCGGTAGAGAAATCCCACCCTACGTCTCCTAATTGGTTTGAATTAACTTGATCACCAACAAACTGTTCAAATCAGCTTCCTGAGCTTTGCTAATCATGGTTCTTCAAAATCACTGATTTTATGTGTTTCAAAAGGATGGTTATTTAAATATATTCTTTTAATTCTTCTTGAATGCTGTAGTAAACTTTATAAAAATAATTTATGCATAAAACAAAATACTGTAAATCTGAAATAAAAGCATGGAATGTTGGAAATACTCAGCTGGTCTGGGAGCATCCGTGGACAGAAAAACAGTTAACATTTCAGGTCTGTGAAACATTCATTCGTGTTCAACTGTTCTCTAAAACTATGCAGCAGAACTCAAGGACAAAACACTCCACAATGTTTTCACAGTACAGAGAATGTCTCAGAAATTTATACAAATGCAAACATGGAGAAGCAGGAGAAAGAGGGAGAAGCAGGAGAAAGAGGGAGAACAGGATTGGGGTAGCACAGAGGGTGAAGCACCATTGATGTTTAGAATCAGGTGACAGTGCACAGAAGAAGATTTCAGAGGATGGACATAGCTAGCTGAAGGTGTAACTTCTGATGGTAAAGAGGAAACCAGTAACAATTTGATGTTAAGATCCCATACAATGGAAAGAAGATTGAAGTTATGCCATATGTTTCGCAATCACTCTTCTCATGACCTAGCAAAAGTCATTAAATTATAATTTAGGCGATAGTCAAACTGTTTTGCCAAATATAAAATTTGCCATGTTTCCAAGACAAACCAGTTCGAATTTGACACTTTTGAGCTGTGTTCATTATCTTGAATTGATAATTATCCTTTAGAGTCATGGAGTTTTACAACACAAAAAGAGGCCCTTCAGCCCATCATGTCTGCACTGACCATCAAGCACCTATCCATTCTAATCCCATTTTCCAGCACTTGGTCCATACCTTTGTATGCTATGGCGTTTCAAGTGCTCAACTAAATGCTTCTTAAATATTATGACAGTTCCTGCCGCTACCACCCTTTCAGGCAGTTAGTTTGATTCTTACCACCCACTGGGTGAAAACGTTTTTCCTTAAATCCCCTCTAAATCTCTTGTCCCTTACCCTTACCTTACCTCAATGCCCCCTGATTATTGACCCCTCTACTTAGGAGAAAAGTTCCTTCCTATCTTTATTCAAATCAGTAGTCTGTCTAGTAGCTGAGTGCAGAAGAGTCAGCTATGACTGTAATACTACATTCTGCACCCTCTCCTTTCCTTCTCTATGAAAGGTAAGCTTTGTATAGCGCGCAATAAACAATATTTTTCACTGTATACTAATACATGTGACAATAATAAATCAAATCAAATCAAAATCCTTTCCTGGATCATTATCTACATCCCATACACTTTCCAGATGGTTCTCACTTCTAATAATTTAAATGCTTCAAGCATTATCAGAATTAGATATTGCTCTCATGGCTTTCCCTCAATTGTGATCACACTATAAATTAAATAATCAGAACTGTTATATATTTGTATTGGACAAGATCACATCCAGTTTCATATGAGGTTTACCCAACTTCTCAGCCACAAATATTTTGTCAAAATGTAGCATCACCTTCTCGGGTTATTTTTTCCAGACATTACAATCTTGCTTTCATACGTGGCAATTTGCATTTGCCTTTTATCACATCTTTATCTTTCAATCCAGAGTCAGTTGTGCCTGTTTTTCATTCTCATGATCTCATCGCCATATTTTTGTCACCTACACCAATTCCAAAGCTTATCTATTTTAGCAAGAATAATACATTTTCAGTGACATTCAGAAATTCATTCCATACGAACATAGCAATTAGTAGGAGTTGGCCCCTCGAGCCTGTTCTGCCATTCACTAAGATCGAGACTGATCTGATTTCTCCCTATTCCCGCCTAACCTATATATTGTGTATACACATTTCCGTATATCCATGTTACAGCTTAGCCGTTAATAACACTAATTTACCATGTTAAAGGCACCAAATCAGTCATGTCTCCATTTTATTCTTTTCACCCTGTTGTTTTGCACAGATTGCGTCCAATATTTCACAGTTACATCCTGTTATCCTTCTACTCTAGGCAGTTCTTTCTGTGTGATAGCCTCCGATGTTTCACATGTAAACATATGTTTACACCCTCCAAGTTGAAAAGTTGCTACATGCTATCCGGAATGCTGTTTTGTACAAATTGTACTTTTTTTATAGGAAAATATTTCTCACTGGAAACAATAAAACTCAAGAAAAGTCCCACAAATGTTCTTTAGATTTAAAAAAATTTGAAAGCAAGTCTATGTGAATTATATTTGATTAGTGATATTAATCTTTTTGCATACTGTCAACTTGCTTTACAGTGCAAAATGATTTCCTTTCAATTAAAGGCTCTCATGTCTTCATTTTTCAACTTAAGGTGGCAGTGTCTAAAGTTAATCAATAGTTGCAGGTCAGATAATGAATACAGCCCGACAGTATAGTTCACAAAATTAGACTGGCTTGTCTTGTTGAAGAAACATGGCAAATTTTATATCTGGCATGTCACAGTTTGACTACCGCCTAAGGACATGACACTGGTTCTCCAAGTCTCTTTGTTCTTCCAACTTATTCATTCCACCTCCCCCAATGTGTGTGTATGTCTCTTTCTTTGTCCCTAACCCTCTCTTGTCTGCTTTGTCTATTTCTTTCTCTCCTGTGTTTGCCTCTCTGACCATCACACTTCTTTTTCCAAATCTCTTTCTCTCTATCTCCCTTCGCTGTGTATCTCTGAGCCTCCAATATATTTTACTTTGTTCCCCAAATTTCTCCTTTTTTTTTTCTCTCCAATTTTTGTCCCTCCAATGATCCAATTTGTCTGTAACCCTACAATCACTCTCTAATAATAGGGTTAAAGAGTACTTTTGTTGGCAATGAATGGGTATTGGATAAATCAAGGACATTCAAGCACATGTATCCTGCCATGATAGTAAATGAGACATTGCTTCACCTAACATTGTTATTGATTCATGCTCCAAGTGACATCTACCACGTTTTAGACACTGCTATGAAACTGGTTCTTCCCTTTACATCCCCTCCTTCAATTTGAAGCAAAGGGCTTCTCAAAATTGCACCTATGTCCAAAATGCTTTTCACGCAGTCTCGTACAGACTGACTGTTAACTAAACAGAAGCTTACGTGCACAGTATAATTAGCAAAGAGTCCAGAAATACTAGCAATGATTTCCTAGGTGTACAGATAAATCGATGAAGCAAAGTAATCTTTTTAGTGCTTGTTCTCAACTGCAACTTTTTCAGAGTGCAACATGTCACGTAGCATCCAGATAATAAAAACTCATGTTCTTTTTAGCAATGAATGCAAAGAACATTGAGATGCCCTAAAGTCATGAAAGGAGCTATGTAACATGAAATATCTTTCTATGGAATTGTTGCAATCCATTATTAAAGAAGTAGTAACATTTGGAAAGTCAAAGCACAATCCACCAGAGTCAGCATGGTTTTAAGAAGGGTAAATCATGTGAGTAATTTGCTGCAGTTCTTTGAAGATGTAACAGGCAAAGTGGATAATGAGGGTCCTGTAGTTGTAGTGTATCTTGGCTTTGAGAAGGCATTTGATAAGGTGCTGCACAAAAGGTTAATACACAAGATAAGACCCCAAGGGGTTTGAGGTAATATATTAGCTTGGATAGAGGATTGGCTAACCAACAGAACACAGAGAGTGGGGATAAATGGGTCTTTTTCTGGTTGTTAAGGTGTAACTCATGGTGTGACACAGGGTTCAATCCTCGAGCCCCAATTATTTATTATCTATATTAATGACTTGGATGAAGGGATAGAATGTACAATAGTCAAATTTTCGTATGACACTAAAATAGGTGGGATGACAAGTTGCAATGAGGAGATAAGAAAATTACAAATGGGTTTGGATAGATTAGGTGAGTGGGCGAAAATCTGGCGGGTGGAGTTTACATGAATAAGTGTGAGGTTATCATTTTGGTGGGAGGAATAAAAAGGCAACTTATTATCGAAATGGAGAGAAATTTCAAAATGTTTCGGTGCAGAGGGATCTGGGCATCCTCATGCATGAATTGCAGAAAGTTAATATGCAGGTACAGCAGATAACAAGAAAGGCAAAGGGAGTTTTGGCATTCATTGCTAATGCATTAGAGTATAAAAGTAGGGAAGCGCTGCTACAGTTGTATAGGATATTGGTGAGACTACATCTGGAGTATTGTGCACAGTTTTGGTCCCCTTACTTGAGGAAGGATATAAATGCATTTGAGATGGTTCAGAGAAGGTTCACCAGATTGATTCTAGGATGAAGAGAGATTGAACTGTTTAGGCCTACACTCGCTGGAGTTCAGAAGAATGAGAGATCTAATTCAGATATATAAGATGCTAAAGGGGATTGAATGGGTAGGTGTACAGCAAATGTTTGCCTTTGTTGGACATTCTCGAAGGAAAGGCCATAGTTTTAGGCTAAGATGTGGCAAATTTAAAACAGAAATAAGGAGGAATTACTTCACTCAAAGGGTCGTGAATCTGTGGAATTCTCTACCCCTGAGTGCAGTGGAGATCGGAAAACCAAACAAATTTAAGGAGGAGATGGATAGGTTTTTAATTAGTAGCAGGATAAAGGATTATGGGGAGCACGCAGGAAGGTGGATATGAGACCGAGATGAGATCAGTCATGATCATATTGAATGGCAGAGTAAGTTCCAGGGGCTGGATTGCCTACTCCTGCTCCTAGTTCTTATGTTCTAATGTTCTTTCTACATGCCTGATCATCATGGATGAACCAGGTCAAATAAATATTAAATAATGGATTGGTTGTCTATATTTTAGCTACACATATATAATAAATGTCAAAGTACAAACATTATTCTAAAAGAAACTTTTACTTTATGTATAACCTAATATACTTCCAGCTTTGTTATTGAACTACTGAATCAATAATTCATTTTATTTGGTGATTAAACCCCACTGCTGTGCAAAGAATGGAAGGGTAGTCTTCAAGATTTGAAACGTTGACATTGATACTACATTACCCTTTTAATCTCAGTACAGGACAAACAAGGACTGGAGATCAAATTCGTTTTAATACATTTTAGAGATGTGGGCATCTCTAGCAAAGCTGGCGTTTATTCCTCATCCATAATTGCACTAAAGCAATTTCTTCAGCTTTTTCTTCTTGAACTTTATTGAGATTTTATACTAGAACATAGAACAGTACAGCACAGAACAGGCCCTTCGGCCCACGATGTTGTGCCGAGCTTTATCTGAAACCAAGATCAAGCTATCCCACTCCCTATCATCCTGGTGTGCTCCATGTGCCTATCCAATAACCGCTTAAATGTTCCTAAAGTGTCTGACTCCACTATCACTGCAGGCAGTCCATTCCACACCCCAACCACTCTCTGCGTAAAGAACCTACCTCGGACATCCTTCCTATATCTCCCACCATGAACCCTATAGTTATTCCCCCTTGTAATAGCTCCATCCACCCGAGGAAATAGTCTTTGAACGTTCACTCTATCTATCCCCTTCATCATTTTATAAACCTCTATTAAGTCTCCCCTCAACCTCCTCCGCTCCAGAGAGAACAGCCCTAGCTCCCGCAACCTTTCTTCATAAGACCTACCCTCCAAACCAGGCAGCATCCTGGTAAATCTCCTCTGCACTCTTTCCAGCACTTCCACATCCTTCTTATAGTGAGGTGACCAGAACTGCACACAATATTCCAAATGTGGTCTCACCAAGGTCCTGTACAGTTGCAGCATAACCCCACGGCTCTTAAACTCCAACCCCCTGTTAATAAAAGCTAACACGCTATAGGCCTTCTTCACAGCTCTATCCACTTGAGTGGCAACCTTCAGAGATCTGTGGATATGGACCCCAAGATAGAACATAGAACATAGAACAGTACAGCACAGAACAGGCCCTTCGGCCCACGATGTTGTGCCGACCTTCATCTGAAACCAAGATCAAGCTATCCCACTCCCTACCATCCTGGTGTGCTCCATGTGCCTATCCAATAACCGCTTAAATGTTCCTAAAGTGTCTGACTCCACTATCACTGCAGGCAGTCCATTCCACACCCCAACCACTCTCTGCGTGAAGAACCTACCTCTGATATCCTTCCTATATCTCCCACCATGAACCCTATAGTTATGCCCCCTCGTAATAGCTCCATCCACCCGAGGAAATAGTCTTTGAACGTTCACTCGATCTATCCCCTTCATCATTTTATAAACCTCTATTAAGTCTCCCCTCAATCTCCTCCGCTCCAGAGAGAACAGCCCCAGCTCCCTCAACCTTTCCTCATAAGACCGACACTCCAAACCAGGCAGCATCCTGGTAAATCTCCTCTGCACTCTTTCCAGCGCTTCCACATCCTTCTTATAGTGAGGTGACCAGAACTGCACGCAATATTCCAAATGCGGTCTCACCAAGGTCCTGTACAGTTGCAGCATAACCCCACGGCTCTTAAACTCCAACCCCCTGTTAATAAAAGCTAACACACTATATGCCTTCTTCACAGCTCTATCCACTTGAGTGGCAACCTTTAGAGATCTGTGGATATGGACCCCAAGATCTCTCTGTTCCTCCACAGTCTTCAGAACCCTACCTTTGACCCTGTAATCCACATTTAAATTTGTCCTACCAAAATGAATCACCTCACATTTATCAGGGTTAAACTCCATCTGCCATTTTTCAGCCCAGCTTTGCATCCTATCTATGTCTCTTTGCAGCCTGCAACAGCCCTCCACCTCATCCACTACTCCACCAATCTTGGTGTCATCAGCAAATTTACTGATCCACCCTTCAGCCCCCTCAAGAACAACAAAGAACAAAGAACAATACAGCACAGGAACAGGCCCTTCGGCCCTCCAAGCCCGCGCCGCTCCCCGGTCCAGGATTGAATCCTGAATCCAGGATCCCCGCCCAATTTTCCAGCCTATCTACATCCTAATATCCTATCCACCGAGCTGTCCCTCACAGCTACGATGCTTTGTTCATCACAACCTATTAACTCACCCCCACCCCCCCATTCCAGACCATGTGATCTCCAGGGAGAGGCGAAAACCCAGAGTGAAAACCCCAGGGCCAATATGGGAAAAAAAAATCTGGGAAATTCCTCTCCGACCCCCTGTGGCGATCGAAACGAGTCCAGGAGATCACACTGGCCCTGATCAGAAAATGCTTCCCAACCCTATTCATTTCCACTTCTGCTTTACGAACACCATCTGAATTCCCTGCCCCCGAGACAGGTTCCCAACTATCCGCAGTCTCGCTCTGTACTGGCACCAGCAAGATGATCATAGAATGAAGCCTTGAAACGAGAAACAAAGAACAATTAGCCCGCGCCGCTCCCTGGTCCAAACTAGACCACTCTTTTGTATCCCTCCATTCCCACTCCGTTCATATAGCTGTCTAGATAAGTCTTAAACGTTCCCAGTGTGTCCGCCTCCACCACCTTGCCCGGCAACACATTCCAGGCCCCCACGACCCTCTGTGTAAAATATGTCCTTCTGATATCTGTGTTAAACCTCCCCCCCTTCACCTTGAACCTATGACCCCTCGTGAACGTCACCACCGACCCGGGGAAAAGCTTCCCACCATTCACCCTATCTATGCCTTTCATAATTTTATACACCTCTATTAAGTCTCCCCTCATCCTCCGTCTTTCCAAGGAGAACAACCCCAGTTTCCCCAATCTCTCCTCATAACCAAGCCCATCCATACCAGGCAACATCCTGGTAAACCTCCTCTGTACTCTCTCCAAAGCCTCCACGTCCTTCTGGTAGTGTGGCGACCAGAACTGGACGCAGTATTCCAAATGCGGCCGAACCAACGTTCTATACATCTGCAACATCAGACCCCAACTTTTATACTCTATACCCCGTCCTATAAAGGCAAGCATGCCATATGCCTTCTTCACCACCTTCTCCACCTGTGACGTCACCCTCCTCTAAGTCATTAATAAAAATCACAAATAGCATAGGACCAAGCACTGATCCCTGTGGCACTCCGCTAGCAACCTGCCTTCCGAAAATTTTCCATCCACCACCATACTGATTTCTTTGCTAGGTTACCTCAGAGGGCAGTTGGTATTGGACTTAAGTCATGTATGGTCATTTTGGGTAAGGATGGTAGGATTCCTTCCCTGAAGCTTTTTGGTTAAGTTAGGTTTTTCCACACATCGACAGTTACTTTTACACTTTTACTGATATCAGTTTTTATTTTTGCAGGAATCCGTCCCCACAGGAGCCAGTGAAACACGGCCTACTTGGCTGTGTCTCAATCATAAGGGCGAAGTCCATATGCAGAAATGGGGATACAACCAAACACATTCTCTCAATTGTGACTGTGGAGAGGCATCCCAAAAGATGAAACATCTCCTAGAATGGCCTCTAATACCAGATGATCTGAAAGTTTTCCATTCATGAGCCATAGCCTACATTGAACAACGGCGAGACAACAAGATTTCCAGATTTTCTTTTGAAGAAACAGAATTCAAATATCAAGTGCTACAGTGCAATTTAAATTCACAATCTCTTGATTATTATCCCTGGTCTCTGGATTACAAGCTCAGTAAGATAAATACTACCCCACTGTATCCAATCATATTAATACTCATAGTTGTGCATATCATGTGCCTCACCAGTTGAAAAGCTCACCATCCACCATGATGATAAGCACAAATGAGAATTATTCAGGAAGCCATTTGCTGCCTATTCATTTCAATTTGTCATGCAATGTTACATTTCCAGTAATATCTGGTGCAATACTTTGGATTTCCCATGTTAATGGATCAATGGATACTCTACTTTCGGAATAGGCTGTGCCTTTAGGTGCCAATGCCCAAAGCACTCGTAGCCTCTCTACTTCTCTTTAAGACATTCATTAAAACCCTTCTCTTTGAACAAATATTTGGTGATTTCATCTATCCCCTAATGTGGCTCAGTGTCAAATATTACTTGATAATGTTTGTAAAGAATCTTGAGATGTTTTATTACATCAAAGGTGCAATATAAATGTAAGTCGTTTTATCAAAGATCAGCAGTGGGCAAAACATAATGGGGAATTTATCATATGAAGTATGTGTGATAGTTACAGGAATATGCACTGTATGCCAAACATTTAATGTTACATATATTTAAATTAGATAAGAGTTATAGTACATCTTCTTCAGTAGCTGAGAGAGTAACTGCAGCATTACATTTCACGAGCAGGAAAGTTCCAGTTTGTATCTGAGTTTAGACCAAGTTAGTTGATGTAAACCTGAACTGTTAGCAATGATTCAATCCTTCGGCTCGGAAAAGGAAAATGATCTGCTCTAGCTAGCTATTCAGTAACTCTTCCTACAAAGAGGATTTTGGTCCTGAGAGGATCAGGGTTCATTGTGACGCTCCCCATAGTCGAATAATCAACTGACACTTAAGGCCCGATTTTACCATTGCGTCCACGCGAAAACATGGTTAAGTTGGGTGTGAGGCCATTAACGCGAGCCATGCCCGCGTCCACGCAGATTGCCACTTTACCGAAACCCGGGAATGGCTGCGATCCGCTTCGCGTCCGAAACGGGCGCAATGGCGATTTAAATGCATTTGCATGTATTTCAATTGAATTAATGAACTGCCTGCCCAACTTTATCAGCATTTCCCCCTTTACCGTCGCGTTTGCCAATCCGGAATTGCGCCAAAATGAACCTGCTAAATAAAAGTCTGAATCGGGCGCTCCAGCTGCTGAAGAGCGCGTTCAGTGTTTCCAACGGCTCTCTGACTCAGATCAGTGGTGGAGAGGAGGGGGGAAGGAGGGAGCGGGTCAGATCATTCTCTGGTTGGGCAGGGGGGGGAGTGAGGCCAGATCGTTGTCTGGTTGGGGGTGGGGGCGGGGGAGGAGGAAGAGGTGGGTCAGACGTATCTCTGGTGGGGGGGGGGGGGGGGTGCTGGTGAAGGAGGCCTGATTGTTGTTTGGTGGTGGATGGGGGGGGGGGGGGGGGCAGGAGGGCCGATCATTGTCTGGTGGTGGGGGGCGGGGGGGAGGGCCGATCGTTGTCTTGGGGGGGGGGTGGGCTGATTGTTGTCTGGTGGTGGGGGGCGGAGGAGGCAGGTCAGATGTTCCTCTGGGGTGGGGGGGAGTGAGGCCAGACCATTCCCTTGGGGGGGGGGGGGACGGGGGCGCAGTAAGGCCTGATCGTTCTCTGAGTGTTGGCGGGGGGGGAGTGAGTGAGGCCAGGCCATTCTCTAGGGAGGGGAGTGAGGCCAGATTGTTCTCTGGGGGGGAGGAGGGAGGCGGGTAAGATGTATCTCTGGTGGGGGGGGAGGCCCGATTGTTCACTGGTGGGGGGGGGCGGCAGATGGATCTCTGGTGGGGGGGAGGGGGGTAGGGGAGGTCCGCTGCCACTCTGCGGGCGATCGATGGGGGGGAAGGGGGCTGGGGGTCGCGATCGGTCTGGGTAGCAGTGGGGTGGTTGGGTGGATAAGGGGGACAGTGATGTCTGTGGGGGCCATCGCTCCCGCTTTTTGCTCCCGGTTTCTCCGCTTTCTGTGGCCCGGGAGCGATCTGACACGGGCACGCTTTTTCAAATATTTTTCCAATTGCGCATGCGCAGTTCAGAGCTCCAATCATTTCGGGCGCGCTAAGCCCCGCCCACAGCGTGATTTAGGCTCGCGATTTTTTTTTCAGGCTGAGTGGGAGCACCTGAAAGCAGATTTCTAAGTTGGATCTGAATTACGCCCAGATTCAGCAATTAGAATGAAAGTGGTAAAATCAGGCCCTTACTGTCAGTAAGATGATACATAAAAAGTAACCATGTCAGTAGTATCTGAGGATTGTGTGTGGCAGTAAAGTATCCCAGAATATGGCAGAAATTTGCAGAAAAGGGAGTTCACCAATTTGCAGAATTTAACTATGATGTAGATGAGTCATAAAGCTCAGAAAAATCCCTGGTCTTTATTAAATTATCGGATTTTATCCAGGATCGTGGTAAGAATAGCGTAATTAACAGTGAGAAAGGGGAGTATCAGTGGCTGATTGTTACCCATTCACCCCGGCTGCCAATGCTGATGTGTTGACAGGATTGGAGTGGAAATGAGATCCTTCCTCATATGGAAGGATGTGAAGGCATTGGAGAGAGTGCAAAAGAGAGCTGTTCCAAAGATGAGAAACTTGTTTATTATGACAGATTGAAGGTAGAAAGATAGATTGACAGGCTACAAGATGAAGGCGGGTAAAATCACCAGCTCTAATGCATCCCTCCCTGATCAGCTCAACACATTCTATGTCAGTTTTGAGCAAGAGGTCAGTGTGGGGACGCCCTCCATCCCAGAATCCTCAGACAAATCTGTATCCAAGGTCACCAACGTCAGAGCAGCCTTCTCGAAAGTCAACCCACGGAAAGTGACTGGCCCGGATGGGGTACCCGGACAAGCACTCAGGTACTGCGCAGACCAGCTGGCGGGGGTATTCGCAGACATCTTCAACCTCTCTTTACAACAATCTGAGGTCCCTATCTGCTTCAAGAAGACGTCCATCATCCCGGTACCAAAGAAAAGCCAAGCAGCATGCCTTAACAACTATTGTCTGATGGCTCTGACATCCATCATTATGAAGTGCTTCAAAAGGTTAGTCATGGCACGAATCAATTCCAGCTGCCCAGACAGCCTGGGTCCACTACAGTTCGCCTATCACTGCAACAGTCCACAGCAGACACCATCTCCCTGGCCCTACACTCAGTCCTGGAACACCTAGAAGCCGAAGACTCCTATGTCAGACTCCTATTCATAGACTACAGCTCAGCCTTTAACACCATTATTCCTGCAAAACTCATCTCCAAACTTCATGGCCTTGAGCTCGGCTCCTCTGTCTGCAACTGGATTTTGAACTTCCTAACCCAGAGACAGCAGTTAGTAAGGATAAGCAAACCTCCTCCGCGATCATCTTCAACATCGGTGCTCCGCAAGTCTGTGTTCACAGCCCCCCACTATACTCCTTATATACCTATGACTGTGTGGCCAAATCAATTCGATTTTCAAGTTTGCTGACGACACCACCGTAGTGGGTCAGATCTCAAACAATGACGAGACAGAGTACAGGAATGAGATGGAGAATCTGGTGAACTGGTGCGATGACAATAATCTCTCCCTCAATGTCAACAAAACAAAAGAGATGGTCATCGACTTCAGGAAGCAACGTGGGGATGAAATAGAAATGGTCGAAAGCTTAAAGTTTTTAGGTGTCGAGGTCCTGGTCCCTCCATGCTGACACTATAGTTAAGAAAGCCCACCAATGCCTCTACTTTCTCAGAGACTAAGAGAATTTGGCATGTCCACTACAACTCTCACCAACTTAAACAGATGCACCATAGAAGTCATTCTTTCTGGTTGTATCACAGCTTGGTATGGCTCCTGCTCTATCCAAGACCGCAAGAAACTACAAAGGGTCATGAACAAAGCCTAGTGCATCACTTAAACCAGCCTTCCATCCATTGACACTGTCTACACTTCCTGCTGCCTCAGAAAAGCAGCTAGCGTAATCAAGGATCCCACGCACCCCGGACATACTCTCCTCCACTTCTTCCATCAGAAAAAAGGTACAAAAGTCTGAGGACTTGCCCCAACCGACTCATAAACAGCTTCTTCCCTGCTGCCATCAAACTTTTGAATGGACCTACCTTACATTAAGTTGATCTTTCTCAACACCCTAGCTATGACTGGAACGCTACATTCTGCACTCTCTCATTTCCATCTCTATGTACAGAATGCTTTGTCTGTATAGCGCGCAAGAAACAATACTTTTCACTGTACACTGATACATGTGAGAATAATAAATCAAATCAAATCAAAAGAAGATGGGACTGTTCTCCATGAGAGAAGAAAGCTAAGAGGAGATTTGATCGAGGTATTCAAAGTCAGCGAGGGGCCTGGACAGAGTAGATAGGGAGAAACTATTTCCACAGGTGAAAGGACTAAGAATGAGAGGGCACAGATTTTAAATAATTGGCAAAATAAGCGAAAGGGACAGGGAAGATCTTTTTCACACAGCGAGTGGCGGGGGCCTGGTGGGGGCAGGTCCGATTGCGAATTGGATGATTATTTGAAAAGAAATAATCTGCAGAGTTGCGGGGAGAAGGCCTGAAAATGGCACTGGATGAATTGCTCATTCAGAGAGCCAGTGCAGACACGATGGGTCGAATGGCCCCTTTCTGCGCTGTAACCATTGCGTGATTCTGTGATTCTTTGCAGTCAATTGCCCAGTGACACTCATTGTCAAAATATATGGAAAGACGTCAGTAGTATAGACTGCACAGTTCCCTTTTTAAACTTGCCCAAGATGAAACTTTTGTTTTTTGTCATACACCCATTACCCGGGGCTCTGCTGCTCACCCCATGTACCCTCTGGAGTAATGCTCACATACGCCAGATAATTGAGGGTGCATATATTAAACAAATGGCACTATTATAGGATAGTTTGGAACAGTTATATCCTCACTTCTCCACATTTTCAGTCACTTGTAAGCCTCAGTACCGTGAGGGAACTAACAAGAGTCCGGATCGCGCTGCAATCCAATTCACTGCATTTCCTTCAAGCCGAGTTGCAGATTATGCAGTGTTCATTATATTTTTCAGACTGATATCTGCTCAACTCATCCAGCAGGACAGGCGGATCTGAATGTCACCAGGCAAGAGCGGGGTGTGTGATTGAATCTATTTGGAAATGTGCCATCATTGCCAATTCCTCGCAGAATCACAGAGATTCAGAGAATCAGAGAGAGGGGCAGTGAAATATTCACTCCGATCAGAATTGGAGCCAAGTCTCCTGCCCAATTCTCTCTTTCCCCTCGCTCATATTAAGGAGATGCTTTGGGGGAGGTGGGTGGGGCGAATAGTTACAAATTCAAGATGCAAATCTGTGGGTTGAAGGCAGCAGGGTAATTAAACCTGGGCAGAAAGTGGCTCCGGGAATCCTCAGCATGAAACCTG
The DNA here is from genome assembly GCF_964213995.1 of Mustelus asterias. Taxonomy (NCBI): domain Eukaryota; kingdom Metazoa; phylum Chordata; class Chondrichthyes; order Carcharhiniformes; family Triakidae; genus Mustelus; species Mustelus asterias. The sequence goes on along the minus strand of NC_135802.1, from coordinate 101,404,307 downwards.
CTGGGATCATTGATGACAGAAATCCGTCTGGAGTGATGTGAAATGGCAGGATCTGCAGGCACTCCGCGCGGAGAGTGGGGCTGGGGGAGACACAGAAAGAGAAAACTTTCTTTTTTATGTGTTCAATAATTTCAGCAACTTTGCACTGGTCATATTGAAAATAGCTGCTCCTGAAACTCATTCCAATGCAGCCCCTTGCAGGGTTGCTGAGGGCTTGCTGTCTGCGGTAAAGAAGCCACACCATCCGCTTTAAATTTCACTGCTCAATATTAGCCCAATATTGACAATGATGCAAAAATAGGCGATTAAACAGTTAACGCTTCTTGACGAGTAAGTCATTTCAAATGCATTGTATTGTACAGTTGCTGCATTCAAATATTTGGATGTTATACCACATTGCAATCAGTGCTGCATTTAATTCAATTATAATTCTGAGCTGCAGTATTTTTTTGTTAATTTCCCTCCCAGCAATGCAGCGGGTCCTTAGCTAATCTGATCTAATAACGTTTATCTCATTGCGGATTTGGGAGCGGATCCCTCAAATCGCAGTTCCGGGCACAGCCTCCCAGCACCTACAATAAAGTGTCTGAGCGAAATAACTCACAGCCCATCCAGAACCATTACTAACCATCAGAAACAGCAACTGCGGACGCTTCAGCTCCTGAGAGAAAGTAGCAACAGGCAGCTTGTTCCTGGCCAGGGCTGGGGGAAAGGAGACATCAGAAGCTGGTCCGCCGCTCTCCGCGAGTCACTTTCCTCTCGCACCGTCTGCTCTGCGCGGAAATAAAAGACCATTCGCACCTGCAAGGAAGAAAATCCCCCACTCGTCACGTTTGTGCTTGTTGTGGAAGTAGTGAGTGCGGGAAGAAAGCACAGCTCCTCTCCATGGGCACACCTCGCGATGACAGCTGCGGGAGGCTGGGCTTTGGACTGGGTTGTCTGAAAGGAAATGGCCGAGTGAGGGAACCGTGGTTCACAAAAGAGGTGGAATGTCTTGTGAAAAGGAAGGGGGAAGCTTATGTAGGGATGAGGAAACAAGGTTCAGATGGCTCGACTGAGGGTTACAAGTTAGCAAGGAACGAGCTGAAAAAGGGGCTGAGGAGAGCTAGGAGGGGACATGAGAAGTCCTTGGCGGGTCGGATCAAGGAAAACCCCAAGGCTTTTTACTCTTATGTGAGGAATAAAAGAATGACCAGGGTGAGGTTAGGGCCGGTCAAGGACAGTGGTGGGAACTTGTGTATGGAATCAGTAGAGATAGGCGAGGTGATGAATGAATACTTTTCTTCAGTGTTCACCAAGGAGAGGGGCCATGTTTTTGAGGAAGAGAAGGTGTTACAGGCTAATAGGCTGGAGGAAATAGATGTTCGGAGGGAGGATGTATTGGCAGTTTTGAATAAACTGAAGGTCGATAAGTCCCCTGGGCCTGATGAAATGTATCCTAGGATTCTTTGGGAGGCGAGGGATGAGATTGCAGAGCCTTTGGCTTTGATCTTTGGGTCCTCGCTGTCCACGGGGATGGTGCCAGAGGACTGGAGAGTGGCAAATGTTGTTCCTCTGTTTAAGAAAGGGAATAGAAATGACCCTGGTAATTATAGACCGGTTAGTCTGACTTCGGTGGTTGGTAAATTGATGGAAAAGGTCCTTAGAGATGGGATTTACGACCATTTAGAAAGATGCGGATTAATCCGGGATAGTCAGCACGGATTTGTGAAGGGCAAATCGTGCCTCACAAATTTGATAGAATTTTTTGAGGAGGTAACTAGGTGTGTTGATGAAGGTAGGGCGGTTGATGTCATATACATGGATTTTAGTAAGGCGTTTGATAAGGTCCTCCATGGTCGGCTTATGATGAAAGTGAGGAGGTGTGGGATAGAGGGAAAGTTGGCCGATTGGATAGGTAACTGGCTGTCTGATCGAAGACAGAGGGTGGTGGTGGATGGAAAATTTTCGGACTGGAGGCAGGTTGCTAGCGGAGTGCCGCAGGGATCGGTGCTTGGTCCTCTGCTCTTTGTGATTTTTATTAATGTCTTAGAGGAGGGGGCTGAAGGGTGGATCAGTAAATTTGCTGATGACACCAAGATTGGTGGAGTAGTGGATGAGGTGGAGGGGTGTTGTAGGCTGCAAAGAGACATAGATAGGATGCAAAGCTGGGCTGAAAAATGGCAAATGGAGTTTAACCCTGATAAATGTGAGGTGATTCATTTTGGTAGGACTAATTTAAATGTGGATTACAGGGTCAAAGGTAGGGTTCTGAAGACTGTGGAGGAATAGAGAGATCTTGGGGTCCATATCCACAGATCTCTAAAGGTTGCCACTCAAGTGGATAGAGCTGTGAAGAAGGCATATAGTGTGTTAGCTTTTATTAACAGGGGGTTGGAGTTTAAGAGCCGTGGGGTTATGCTGCAACTGTACAGGACCTTGGTGAGACCGCATTTGGAATATTGCGTGCAGTTCTGGTCACCTCACTATAAGAAGGATGTGGAAGCGCTGGAAAGAGTGCAGAGGAGATTTACCAGGATGCTGCCTGGTTTGGAGTGTCGGTCTTATGAAGAAAGGTTGAGGGAGCTGGGGCTGTTCTCTCTGGAGCGGAGGAGATTGAGGGGAGACTTAATAGAGGTTTATAAAATGATGAAGGGGATAGATCGAGTGAACGTTCAAAGACTATTTCCTCGGGTGGATGGAGCTATTACGAGGGGGCATAACTATAGGGGTTCATGGTGGGAGATATAGGAAGGATATCAGAGGTAGGTTCTTCACGCAGAGAGTGGTTGGGGTGTGGAATGGACTGCCTGCAGTGATAGTGGAGTCAGACACTTTAGGAACATTTAAGCGGTTATTGGATAGGCACATGGAGCACACCAGGATGGTAGGGAGTGGGATAGCTTGATCTTGGTTTCAGATGAAGGTCGGCACAACATCGTGGGCCGAAGGGCCTGTTCTGTGCTGTACTGTTCTATGTTCTATGTTCTAAAGCTCAGATTGGAGAGAATCCTTGTTGTTGCTTTCAGCAGCTTCCCCCATCTCCCCCCAGGGCCAGAGCTCCTCCTCAGATTGTACAGTGACCACCCTTACAGCACCAGTGAAAACAAATAACCCTGCGGGCACAGCACCTACAGACTCATGTATAACCGTGTGACAGGGCTGGGGATGAGAACCTGTGGGTGATCATACAGTGCAGAAGGAGGCCATTTGGCTCATCGAGTCTGCACCAACCACAATCCCACCCAGGCCCTACCCCTGTAACCCTGAGCATTTACCCTAGCTAGTTCCTCTGGCACTAAGGGGCAATTTAGTATGGCCAATCCACCTAACCCGCACATCTTTGGACTGTGTGAGGAAACTGGAGCACTCGGAGGAAACCCACGCAGACACGGGGAGAATGTGCAGACTCCACACACAGTGACCCAAGTCGGGATTCGAACCCGGGTCCCTGGTGCTGGGAGACAGCAGTGCTAACCACCATGCCACCTCAAATGATTTTTGGGGAGGGGGCTCTTCTGAGTGGCATTGGGGGGGTGTGGTCCTGTGGATGGAGTGGGGGGATAGGGACAGGGCATTGTGGTTTGGGGTCGGGCACTGTTTGACAGGGCGGGGCTGGCGGTAGGCAAGGCCCTCTTGCCAGGGGTGGGATTGGGGAGTGAGGTCGAGAGCCGTGCTCTGTGTGGCGAGGCCCTATGGCTGGGGGACAGGGCTCTGTGAGCAGGCTCAGGGTCCCGGTTGTTGCCCGCGTGCCCAGGAGGGCACGGGTCCCTGTGACAGAGGTAGAGCTGAAGGTGGCTCTGTGTGACGGGTGATGTTGCAGCGTTCTTTGGGCAGATGAACTGGGTCACTGTGTGGTGCCCTGTGGTGTGAAGGAGAGGCCAAGCTGCCTGGCAGAGTCAGGGGGCAGAAGGCACCTATCAGGTGCCAGGAGGTGAGGCCCAGAGTTGTTTCTAATTTATTCTTTCATGGGACGTGGGCATCGCTGGCACGGCCAGCACTTGTTGTCAATCCCTAATTTCCCACAAACTGAATGGCTTGCTGACCATTTCAGGTGGCACTTAAGAGTCAACCACACTGAGAGGTCAGTTTTAAAATGAATCCATCTGATAGCCATTGTATGCCCAGGTGGATTTGAAGCCGCAAACATCTTCAACCTGTAGGATTTACAGTACCTAGCTGCAGATACACTAATGTGACTTTTAGAAACATTGCCGAATGCCTGAAACTACAGAAGGTGTTCATGGGGATAGGAATTACGGTACAACTGTCAATCTTGACTGTGAACCCACTGTCGTGCTACCATTGAAACCATGTTGTGACCGTCTATCTTTACAATCCCCACATTTCAATCATGGATGTGCTCACTTCCCTCGCCAAGTACATCAAGGTGACTGGGAGTAGCGCTGAGGTCAAGGACTCATTCAGGATTTGAACCTGCAAACGGCAGATCAATGTGACCTTGGAACCATCCTCCACCCTCCCTCCAGCTTTGCTCTCGTGGGAAGTTGGGGCTACGTGGTCTACATACAACAGCCCAGAGTTTATTGTCCCTGCAGAAAATCTGGTGACACCTGAGTTACCTGCAGAAAGGTCATCTGCAAGAACTGGAAGCAGGATGTTCACCAGACAGAAGACTGCAAGCAGAGTAAGAGCTGCAAAGTGTGTGGTGTGGCAGGTCACCTTTACAAACGGAGCATGAGGTAGTAATGGCTAGCAATGCTGCTGCAAGGAGCCCACCAATCCTCCGCCCCACCAAGACCCCCAGTGAGGGAAACATGGCGAAGGACACATGGAGGGAGCGGGTGAAGGAAAAAGGTGTTGCAGCAAGCACAGCCACTGTGCTCTGAGGTTCCTCCTCAGGAGACAGAATCAATGGAAAAGGAGCCAGCAGACGGGGCAATCTGATGCGTGGGAAGTGTTTAAGAGAAAACTTCAAAGTAGAAGACCCAAACAAGGGAACAAACCATCCACACTACTGGCAAGATGTGGCTCATGTTCAAAACAGTTCACAGCAGATACTCCTCATCAGATAAGGAAAGACAAGAAAGATAACACGAACAAGGGACAAAACACAAAGGAGCTAGAGGAGATCTGTCCCATAACCAGCTCCAAAATACTGCAAACAGTGAAGGGCCAAGCGCACCCCAGCACCAGGAAGCCAGGAATAGTGACGAGTCCAAATCCAGGAGTAGTGAAACAGCCAGCACATCCCAGCTCCGGAAAACCAGGAGTAGTGAAACAGCCAGCACATCCCAGCTCCGGAAAACCAGGAGTAGTGAAACTGCCAGCACATCCCAGCTCCGGGAAACCAGGAGTAGTGAAACAGCCAGCACATCCCAGCTCCGGGAAACCAGGAGTAGTGAAACAGCCAGCACATCCCAGCTCCGGGAAGTTGGGAATAGTGAAGTGTCCAGATCCGGAAAGCCAGGAGTAGTGAAGCACCCAGCACATCCCAGTTCCGGGAAGAAGGAGACTACGTGGGCTGCTGGGGATGTGGTTTGGATGGGCTGAGGGTTATGCCAAAAGCTGGAAAGAGTGTAATACCACAGTGATACAGAAACTGGGTTTGTGGAAGCAATGGTCCCTTGTAAGAACTCGATCATCATTCTGATTGTCCCCAGTGCTGCAAAGGATGAGTCTGGCTACATTGCCACAGAACGCTCAACTCAGTCGGACCATGCCAGATCACCTGTCTCTTCTGGAAAAGTTCATACAGAAAAACCTCTTGAACCAGAACTCAATCAGGCAATGATTTACAACTAACGTCCTCAGGGTTCTGTGGGAAAAGGAGATGGTGGATCCTGCAAAATGTTTTCCTGAGCAGACTGTCAAACTCATTTAGTGGAATACCGCATTGCCAGAACATTCAAACAAGCACCAGGACATAGTTTGGCTGACAGTGAGAAAGACTTTCCCCATCAGATCTTCCTGCCTGCCTGGAGCCACACCTTTGCACATTGCTGTCTTGGAAATACACAATCATAGAATCATAGAATCTCTACAGTGCAGAAGGAGGCCATTTGGCCCATTGATCCTGCACCAACCATCTTTCCACCCGACCCTATCCCTGTAACCCCACATATCTATCCTACTAGTCCCCCTGACATTAAGGGCCAATTTTCCATGACCAATCAACCTAACCCATACACCTTCGGAGTGTGGGAGGGAACCAGAGCACCCGGAGGAAACCCACACCAACACGGGGAGAATGTGCAGACTCCACACAGTCACCCGAGGCCGGAATTGAACCCGGGTCCCTGGCATTGTGAAGCAGCAGAACTAACCACTGTGCCACCATGCCACCCCCAGGTGAAGTATTTCAAACTGATGATGTTCAGATACTTTATAGAGATTACAAGTGACACAGGCAGTGATTAGAAAGTCTTCAGCAGAGGAAACAGGCTAAAGGCTGCTCTCTTTCCCTTTTTCTCTTTTGGAATAAGCTTGCTGCCTGGTTCAAGAAGCCAGAAACCTACAGTGAACTGAGATCTCATAATAATTGCAACATCCTTTACATCTGACCGCATCCAAGAAACCAGCTAACCTAAGTCTGCTGTAGCATTTAAATCTATGCTTCAAGGGTAATCAAAGGACACTTAAGCATATATTCTTAAAGTTTTTAAAGTTTATTTATTAGTGTCACAAGCAGGCTTACACTGACACTGTAATGAAGTTATTGTGAAAATCCCCCAGTCACCATACTCCGGTGCCTGTTCAGGTACATTGAGGGAGAATTTAGAATGGCCAGTGCACCTAACCCGCACACCTTTGGACTGTTGGAGGAAACCAAGCACCCAGAAGAAACCCACATAGACACGGGGAGAACATGCAGACTCCACACAGATAGTGTCTCAAGCCGGGAATTGAAATGGGTGTGGTGAACCACTGTAACTACATGTGTATGCCTGGACACACCCATGCTACACCTGGCCCGAGACTCCTCCCTTTCCAACTGAGACTCCTCCCTTTCCACCAGAGCAAGGTATAAAGGTGATGGTTCCTCCTCCTCGCCTCAGTCTAGACCAGGTCAGCTACAAGGGTGTGCTCCTGTTCTTTGTGAATAAAAGCCTGTTAATTCACTCACTTGCTGGAGTCCTCGTATCGTGATTGATAGTGCATCAATGGGGTCCCTGGCGCTGTGAGGCAGCAGTGCTAACCACTGTGCCACCATGCTACCCTGGCTTCTTTTAGATATTCTTTTATATATTCTTCTATATTCTTTTTTATTGGACTCTAACTTATCTTATTTCTGATACTTGTGTGTCTGTTTCTGTATGTATATGTTTGTGGGCCCAAATGACGACATGAGGGCTGAATGCTTGACATTGCATTCTGATTATTTTCTCGAGTTTAATGGTTAATGAATTTGCTCTTTCCTTGATTCAAGAACACCTTGTTTGATTGGCTCCTTATTGCTCAGAGTTTAAATTGTTAAATACATTCTGATTTGGAAAAGGCATATCCTCGTGAAGAAGAAACTTAAACCTTTGTTGTGACTAACCGAGGAGGTTGAACAGAGGGGAGCCAGTTCGTCCCTTCTCACCTGGTTTAATATATTGAAAGAAGTTGATCTGTATTGCACTTTATTTAATGATAAATTTGAACTGTTATGTGATGTAATTTTACAAATTTCATGAATAAAGTATATTTTTGGGAAAAAATGTGCAGGGTCAGAGTGACGTTTCATCACTGGTCAATAACAAAGCTACAAGACATACAGAGTGAACTGTGAAGGTCAGGGTACCTGTTTACCTTAGGACGCAATACATACATTAATTGTTAAAACACTCATGCTTAAAATTATAGATGTACTTTGTGTTACTTGATGCATATTGTTTTGTTTTGCTAGAAGAATTTGTTGGTAATTTATATCACCTACCTTCTTTCAAACATTTATTTATTCCAATCTATATTTTTGGCAAAGTACTTGCTAAAATCAGATTAATGTAATTAAAATACATTTTGACTCTGCTTATCAGTCCTTTCGAGATAAAGCTTCATGTGTTTTATGTACTAAATATGATGCTTAGCATTGTACTACCTGCCCTGCACTATCTTTCAGTACGTCAACACTGACTGTCTCTTCCACCTAATCTCTTATACCCATTCCTTTCCCCCATGTGTTGTCCATTCTTGCCGTGCTTCCATTCACTCATATACAGAATACTATCTCACATTCGATCCATAAACACCAGTACAGATTCCCCTGACGCTGTCTCGATCAGAAAATACTTTAAAAAGATTTGGCCAGATCACACGATAAAGGCCATTCAGACCATCTTAGTTGGTGTTCCAGAAAGATGGCACAGATTGCCAATCACACTACCCAATTGCTTCTTAAATGATTTCATGTTTTTCACCTTGAAAGTACAAGACTGTGCTTTTAAAGACCTACAGGATTTAACAATTTATTTGTAACATTGGACACAAGTAATCAGGGTAGTCTATAAATGGAATACTTGTTATTTCTAATGCATTTTGTATACCGTCTGCTTGGGATTTGAGTGACAGTAAGCTTCCGGGTCAATGGCCTAGTAAATTAATTCAACAATACATTGTACAAAATGGACAAATAGAGACAAATGAATTGTACGTGAATAAATTCCCTCCCCGCATTTCTCAAAAAAGACAAAATGGGGTCCATCCTATGCTGGGTAAATTTGATTTGATCACACTTACTGTCTTCCCAAGCACTGTGAAGTTGTTGACTTGATGCTCTTGATGGGCCCATTAGTACTTCAAACATGATGTCACCCTGACTCTCAGGTAACTGGACACCTTTGCTATGAGAGCAGTTTGCATTGTGGCCACCTGCTTCTGTACTCTGAATTATAACTGTCTCTGGATGCAGTGCTTCTCTTATGACTCAGTTGTTGATGCACAGCCTGCCTGTATGATGCCTGCTGGATAATGTGTGTGATTGTGAAGTGAGGTTAGGATCAGGCTTGGTTATAATGCTTTCATAGAAACATAGAAAATAGGAGTAGGCCATTCAGCCCTTCAAGCCTGCACCACCATTCATTATGATCATAGCTGATCATCCAACTCAGTAGCCTGATCGTGCCTTTCCCCCAAAATTCTTTTATCCCCTTCACCCCAAGAGCTACATCTAACTCCTTCTCGAAAATATTTGGCCTCAACTACTTTTTGTGGAAGTGAATGCCTCAGGCTTACCAATCTCTCTGTGAAGAAATTGCTCATCATCTCTGTCCTAAACAGTCTACCCCGTATCCTTAGACTATGACTCATGTTTCCGGATATCCCACAATCGGGAACATCATGCCTGAATCTACCCTGTCTAGTCATGTTAGAATTTTATAGGTTTCCATGAGATCCCCCCTCATTCTCCTAAACTCCAGCACATATAATCCTAACTGACTCATACGTCAGTCCCACCATCCCAGGAATCAGTCTGGTAAACCTTCTCTGTACTCCCTCTATAGCAAGAACAGCCTTTCCATCGTAGAAATCAGTCAACGCACACTGCCTAGATTCACACTTGTAAATGATCAATTGGGGATGGTATTAGAAGGTGCCTCTACCCCAGAGAAGAGGGGAATTGGGCAGGAAGGAAAGAAATCTTCCTGTTGAAGCAATTCTAATTTTTGTAATGGCAATATCTCTGGTTTATTTTATAATCCATCTTTTCTGCTGATGTACAGCAGTTAGAAGTAAAATTTGTTCAATAGAGTTCCCGATGTTATTATTCCCCTGAAAATTAATGATCATTTATCTGATTACTTATGGTTGAGAAATAACGGTTATGCTCAGGCCGAGGTATTAAGCAGATGATATAAATAAAACACTATTAAAAGGTGAGATGCATTCTGCAGCTAGAGACAGAAGATTTGCAGTTATCTGGGTTTAGTTAACACAATAAGAAGTCCAACAACACCAGGTTAAAGTCCAACAGGTTTATTTGGTAGCAAAAGTCACTAGCTTTCGGAACAGGCTGTTCCTTCATCAGGTAGGTGGGAGTTCTGATCACAAACAGGGCACAAAGACACAAACTCAATTTACATGAATAATGATTGGAATGTGAGTCTTTACAGCTAATCAAGTCTTAAAGGTACAGACAATGTGAGTGGAGGGAGCATTAGGCACAGGTTAAAGAGATGAGTATTGTCTCCAGACAGGACAACTAGTGAGATTTTGCACATCCAGGCAAGTTGTGGGGGTTACAGATAGTGTGACATGAACCCAATATCCCGGTTGAGGCCATCCTCATGTGTGCAGAACCTGGCTATCAGCCTCTGTAAGAGTTTTAACAACACCAGGTTAAAGTCTAACAGGTTTATTTGGAAGCAAATACCATTAGCTTTCGGAGCGCTGCTCCTTCGTCAGATGGAGTGGATATCTGCTCTCAAACAGGGCACAGAGACACAAAATCAAGTTACAGAATATTGATTAGAATGCGAATCCCTACAGCCAACCTGATCTTAAAGATACAGACAATGTGGGTGGAGGGAGCATTAAGCACAGGTTAAAGAGATGTGTATTGTCTCCAGACAGGACAGCCAGCAAGTCCAGGAGGCAAGCTGTGGGGGTTACTGATAATGTGACATAAATCCAACATCCCGGTTTAGGCCGTCCTCATGTGTGCGGAACTTGGCTATCAGTTTCTGCTCAGCGACTCTGTGCTGTCGTGTGTCGTGAAGGCCGCCTTGGAGAACGCTTACCCGAAGATCAGAGGCTGAATGCCCGTGACCGCTGAAGTGCTCCCCCACAGGAAGAGAACAGTCTTGCCCGGTGATTGTCGAGCTGTGTTCATTCATCCGTTGTCATAGCATCTGCATGGTTTCCCCAATGTACCATGCCTCGGGACATCCTTTCCTGCAGCGTAACAGATAGACAACGTTGGCCGAGTTGCAAGAGTATGTACCGTGTACCTGGTGGATGGTGTTCTCGCGTGAGATGATGGCATCCGTGTCGATGATCCGGCACATCTTGCAGAGGTTGCTGTGGCAGAGTTGTGTGGTGCCGTGGTCAGTGTTCTCCTGAAGGCTCGGTAGTTCTCCAAGGCGGCCTTCACGACACACGACAGCGCAGAGTCGCTGAGCAGAGACTGATAGCCAGGTTCCGCACACATGAGGACGGCCTCAACCGGGATATTGGGTTCATGTCACACTATCTGTAACCCCCACAACTTACCTGGATGTGCAAAATCTTACTAGCTGTCCTGTCTGGAGACAATACACATCTCTTTAACAAAGAACAAAGAACAATACAGCACAGGAACAGGCCCTTCGGCCCTCCAAGCCCGCGCCGCTCCCTGGTCCAAACTAGACCATTCTTTTGTATCCCTCCATTCCCACTCCGTTCATATGGCTGTCTAGATAAGTCTTAACCTGTGCTTAATGCTCCCTCCACTCACATTGTCTGTACCTATAAGACTTGATTAGCTGTAAAGACTCACATTCCAATCATTATTCATGTAAATTGAGTTTGTGTCTTTGTGCCCTGTTTGTGATCAGAACTCCCACCCACCTGATGAAGGAACAGCCTGTTCCGAAAGCTAGTGGCTTTTGCTACCAAATAAACCTGTTGGACTTTAACCTGATCTTGTTAGACTTCTTATTGTGTTTACCCCAGTCCAATGCCGGCATCTCCACATCTTTAGTTAACACAGCCAGGCTGCCATTGATTGGTCCGATATATGTTGTATTCCTTTTGACCTGTTTGAATCTCAAAAAACTGCTGCATGCAGCAAAATAAAACACACATTGAAATTAAGAACAAATGAGGTCTTTGTCCTGTATCAGCTGATTGTTGCATAAGTCTTACCAAGGCATTCAACCTGACTTCTTATATTGATTAAATTGCAATATCGCTATTGAGCAGAGTGAGCAGCTGCATAGTAATAAAAATACTCAGCCCAATGTAATATCAACACAGATTCCTCAATGGGGAACAGACCCAGCACAACAGGTTGATGCACAGTAAAACTGAGATTGAAAAACATAAAGGAAGCATACACAGAATTACTCAGAATTGCAGTGACTATAATGTGGGCAACATTACTAGTTCCCCAAATGGCATTGAGATGAATAACCGGTGAATAATCTGTTGTTAACTTTTGTTGAAGATGCTGCACCATCACCTTTAGTTGTGGCATGGGATCTTTAACATCCCTCTGGATCATCCAGGAAGACAGAAGGGCATTGATTCAATGCAATGTGCACTCAGTACTCTCATCTCAGATCTGCACTCAAACTCCTAAAACACATAGGCAATAGTTCTGATGAATTATACATCAATACTGATAATTATATACTGCAGCAAGGGCATTAAAGCCTTTTCTGCATACGTTACCTCATTATTCTGAATGGATATATTGGGAAAAAAATGTGCAAATAATTTGCAACTGCCGCAAATCAAACCACTTTTTATATTAGAATATTTAGAAACAGGACCAATACGACATGTCAAGTACTTAGAAACATTTTCAAAAGCTAACTGTTTCCAAGAGCCCCAAAATGAACAATCCGACTCTTGACGATATGTATACAGCTGCTCTGATGAGTCATGTTGTTTATTTGGGGTGTTTTATGGGCTCATTGAAGCAATCCAGCTTGTGATTTCATCAGTTGATAAGGCAGATAAGGAATAGGGATCAGGGTGGTGAGCGAGGGGTTTGTGGTGAGGGGGGGAATGGGCAGGGGAAATACACATAAATTTGAAAATATTTTTGAGATCCTTTTGAAAATCTTTTAAGCCGATGTATTTGTGAATGGACTGAAGGCGGGCCTTTAAATGATTCCCACCTTGGGTCTATTGATGTGACCTATCACAAGGCCAATCTTGGCAGCCTGGAGTTGGAGGCAAGAACACAATGTATGTTTAGTGACAAAACCGATTCCCACTTCACATGGGAACAATGGGATTATCTCTCTCAAACTCCATTGATCAGGGCCTCATAATTATATAATCTCCACATGATACAGTTAGAATTTTAAAAAATAAGTTGCATTGCTTCAATTTGTGCAAGCTGATTCTTAAGTAAGCCCTCTGAAGTTTTCATCATATTCAATGTTAAAGGTTGACTTCAAATTGAATTGTTGTATATCTACGATAATTATATTAATGCACGTTTAGCTTTTCCGTGTCACTGAAGAGCTGACAGCAATTACAATTGATAGGAAAAAATGTTACCTTGCCAGGTGGAAGAAACTGATGATAATAGTAACAACAATAATGTCCCTGAACATCGGCAGTAATTCTGTTGGGCTTCAGCTGATCATCAGATCACAAGAGGTAGGAGCAGGGGAAGACCATTCAGCCCATTGAACCTGCTCCACCTTCAATAAGATCTTGGCCTATCTGAGTGTGGTCTTAACTCCACTTTCCTGCTTTCCCCCATAACCCTCGGCTTCCTTGTGGATCATAAATCTGTCCAACTCAGCCTTGAATATATTCCGTCGTCCAGCCTCTATCTCTCTTCGGAAGAGAAATCTAGAGATCAATGAACTGGTGAGAGAGGGAAGCTCCTTATTTCTGACCTGTGCTTCCTAGTTCTGGATTCAGCAAAGAGGGGAAACATCAGGCAGTATTAAATGGAGCCGATGAGGATCTCACCCATTAGTTGAGGAGCTCGTGAGAGCCCCATCTCTTTTAAGGAAGGTCTGTGAATGAAATGCCTCCCAGGCACTTAATGGGATCAATAGTTGAACGGCAGCAATACCGGGGTAAACTTTAAAATATTTTTATTAGTGTCACAAGTAGGCTTACATTAACACTGCAATGAAGTTAATAAAATCCCCCAGTCGCCACACTCCGGTGCCTGTTCGGGTCCACTGAGGGAGAATTTAGCATGGCCAATGCACCTAACCAGCACATCTTTTGAATTGTGGGAGAAAACGGAGCACCCGGAGGAAACTCGCACAGTCACGGGGAGAATGTGCAAACTCCACACAGTGAGCCAAGCTGGGAATCAAACCCAGGTTCCTGGGGCTGTGAGGCAGCAGTGCTAACCACTGCACCACCATGCCAGTAGTGGTGGCTGCTGCTGGTACCACTCCCTCCTGAGGCTCACAAACATACAAACTAGGAGTAGGAAAAAGCCATTCAGCCCTTCAAACCTGCTCCACCATTTGATAAGATCATAGCTGGTCTGATTGTGGCCACAACTCTACTTTCCTGTCCACCCTCTATACCCTTTGACTCGCCTGTTAATCAAGAATCTCTCCGACTCAGCAGTTTAACTATTCAATGACTCAACATCCACTGCTCCCTGGGGAAGAGAATTCCACAGACTAACAACCCGCTGAGAGAAAAAAATAATTCTCCTCATCTCCCTCCCATAAGGGGAAACATCCTCTTGGCACTACCCTGCAAGTCCCCTCAACGTCTTCTATGTTTCAATAAGATCACCTATCATTGGGCATGCCTTTCCTCTTAAGACAACACTCACACCCCAGCAATCAGTCAAGTAAACTTTCTCTGGACTGCTTCTAATGCATATATATTCCTCCTTAAATAAGGGGACCAAAACTGTACAACAGTACTCAAGTTGCAGTCTCACCAATGCCCAATACAGTTCTAGCAAGACTTCCTTACATTTTTGCTGCATCCTCTTATATAAAGTTCTGACAGAACCTTGGCGGAGGCACCTAATTGTGCTGGCTGTATGCTGTTTCTGGGATTCTCCAGCCTGCCTGCAAGATAAATGTCTAGAGTGTATGGAGCAGGGCACATTTTAGACCTGGATCAGTGCTGGGGCTTCAGGACTCCAAACAAGAAGATGTAGGTCCCACCCAAGCAGTCCACACCAGCAAAGAGAGCCCTCTCTCCCACTGAAGGAGCTGGACAGCAAATGCTGCAGTTGAATGTAGTAGGCAGGCTCCAGTGGTACATCCAAACTGGAGCCTGTGCCTGCCTACCCCAGGCAATTACTTCCACTGACCCCACAAACTCTGGCAATGTTCACACTGCTGGGCATCAATGGGCACGAGCCCAATGACACTTCTTAGATTGCCCCTTGTGGATTTGCTCTTAATGTTCTATAAAAGAATGACCTAAAAACAATACATAAACCTCTGAATAAACATGGTCGAATGAGCACAAGCTTTCTGTTGTTCATATCTCTGAGGTATACAGATGAAGGTGTAACTTTAAATTGAATCAGGATTAATCCCATATGAGCTATTGACAGGTTACAGTTTCAAAGTAATCTGTCACTAATCATAGAATCTTAAAGTCCCTGCAGTACAAAAGGAGGCCATTCAGCCCAAGAAACCTGCACCGACAACAATCCCACCCCCAGGTCCTAACCCGTAACCCCATGTATTTATCCTGCTAAACCCCCCTGACACTACGGGGAAATTTATCATAGCCAATCAACCTAACCTGCACATCTTTGGACTGTGGGAGGAAACCGGAGCACCCGGAGATGATACAAAGATATGTAAAAGGACAGGTAGTATTGAGGAAGCAGGGGGGCTGCAGACGGACTTGGACTGGCGAAGAGAGTGAGCAAAGAAGTGGCAGATGGAATATAATGTGGAGAAGTGTGAGGTTATGCACTTTGGAAGGAGGAATGGAGGCATAGACTATTTTCTAAATGGGGAAATGCTTAGGCAATCAGAAGAGCAAAGGGACTTGAGAGTCTTTGTTCAAGATTCTTTTAAGCTTAACGTACCGGTTCAGTCGGCAGTTAGGAAGGCAAATGCAATATTAGCACTCACGTTGAGAGGGCTAGAATACAAGAGCAGGGATGTACTTCTGAGGCTGTATAAGATTCTGGTCAGACCCCATTTGGAATATTGTGAGTAGTTTTGGGCCCTGTATCTAAGGAAGGATGTGCTGGTTTTGGAAAGGGTCCAGAGGGGGTTCACAAGAATGATGCCTGGAATGAAAGCTTGTCGTATGAGGAACGGTTGAGGACTTTGGGTCTGTACTTGTTGGGAGTTTAGAAGGATGAGGGGGGATCTTATTGAAACTTACAGGATACCGCGAGGCCTGGAAAGATCGATGCGGAGAGGATGTTTCCACTAGTAGGAAAAACTAGAACCAGAGGGCACAACGTCAGGCTAAAGGGACAATCTTTTAAAACAGAGATGAGGAGGAATTTCTTCAGCCAGAGAGTGGTGAATCTGTGGAACGCTTTGCCGCAGAAGGCTGTGGAGGCCAGGTCACTGAGTGCCTTTAAGACAGAGATAGATAGGTTCTTGATTAATAAGGGGATCAGGGGTTATGGGGAAAAGGCAGGAGAATGGGAATGAGAAAAATATCAGCCATGATTGAATGGCGGAGCAGACTCGATGGGCCGAGTGGCCTAATTCTGCTCCTATATTTTATGGTCTTACGTATGTTTTGCATCAGACTGTTCATATCATTATGTTCATAGTATAAACTGAACTTCAGCATGGATTGAATATAATACTGGGAAAATGTTTGGAGTTAACTGTTATCATTAAAGATTGTTAACTTCCTCAGCAGTTATCTCCAACATATTCCACATGAATTTCAATTTCTTGACATTAAAATAACATTTGACTGAGTGTGGCATCAAGGAGCCCTGGTGAAACTGGAGTCAGTGGGAATCGGGGGAAAACTTTCTGTTGCTTGGTGTCATATGGGCGGCACGGTGGCACAGTGCTTAGCACTGCTGCCTCACAGCGCCAGGGACCCAGGTTCGATTTCCGGCTTGGGTCGCTGTCTGTGCGGAGTCTGCACATTTTCCCTGTGTCTGCGTGGGTTTCTTCCGGGTGCTCCGGTTTCCTCCCACAGTCTGAAAGATGTGCGGGTTAGGTGCAGTGACCCAAACAGGCACCGGAATGTGGCGACTAGGGGAATTTCACAGTAACTTCATTGCAGTGTTAATGTAAGCCTTACTTATGACTAATAAATAAATAAACTTTACCTAGCACAAAGGAAGATGGTTGCTGTGGTCCGAGGTCAATCATTTTAGCTCGAGGGCATCACTGCAGGGTTTCCTCATGGTAGTGTCCTAGGTCCAACCATAGAACCATAGAATAGAACCATAGAATCCCTACAGTGCAGAAAGAGGCCATTTGGCCCATTGAATCGGCACCGACTCTTCGAAAGAGCATCTCACCCTGGCCCTCCCCTCCGCCCTGTCCCCGTAACACTGCGCATTTACCATGGCCAATCCACCTAACCTGCACATCTTTGGACTTCAGCTGCTTCATCCCTGCGCTTCTTTCCATCACAAGGTCAGAAGTGGGGGTGTTTTATAGATGACTGCACAATGTTCAGCACCATTTGCAACTCCTCAGATACTGAAGGAGTCCATGCTGAAACGCAGCAAGCCCTAAACAATATCCAGTTCGGCTGACAACTGGCAAGTAACATTCACGCCACACAAGTGCCAGGCTTTCACCATATCCAACAAGAAAGGATCTAACCATCGCCCTTGACATTCAATGACATTACCATCAGTGTATCACCTACTATCAACATCCTGGATGTGACCAATGACCAGAAATTGAACTGGACTAGCCATATAAATACTGTGGCTACCAGAGCAGGTCAAAGGCTAGGAATTCTGCAGTGAGTAACTCACCTCCTGACTCCCCAAAGCCTGTCCACCATCTACAAGGCACAAGTCAGGAGTGTGATGGAATACTCTTCATTTGCCTGGATGGGTGCAGCTGCAACAACACTCAAGAAGCTCAACACCATCCAGGACAAAGCAACACACATGATTGTTTCCCTTTCCATAAACACTCCCTCCACCACCAATGGACAGTGGCAGTTGTGTGTACCACCTATAAAATTCACTGCAGGAACTCACCAAGGTTCCTGAGGCAGCACTTCCCAAACACATGATTGCTACCATCTAGAAGAGGAAGGTCAGCAGATACCTGGAAACACCAGCACCTGGAAGTTCTGCACCAAGTCACTCAGCATCCTGACGTGGAAATATATCGCCATTCCTCCACTGTCGCTGGGTCAAAATCCTGGAACCCCCTCCCTAACAGCACTGTATTTGTACCTACACCACAGGGACTGCAGAGGTTCAAGAAGACGGCTCACCACCACCTTCTGAAGGGCAACTAGGGGTGGGCAATAAATGCTAGGCTCGCCAGTGAAGCCCACATCCCGTAAATGAATTTTTAAAAAATTGTTACCCCCTTCACAATTAGGACCTACCCTATATCATTGATATCTCCATGATATTCAGTGTTCCTCAAACATTGCTTTTATAGGAAGAAATAGGATATACAGCACAGAAAAAGGCTGCATGACCCAACACCCATCTTTTCTCATCCAAATCTATCATTAAAACCAATAACTATCTATTCCCTTCTCTTTTCTGTGCTTGTCCAGTTTCCTCTTAAATGCAGCCATGCTATTCACTTCAGAAACTCTGTGGTTCCAAGTTCCACATTCCTACCACTCTTTGGGTGAAGAAGCTCCTTCCAAAACACAATAGGGCAAATTTTCTGATCCCGCCCACCACGGGAATTGTAGCGGGCAGGATGGAAAATTTGACGCATCATTTAAAGGTCCATATAACTACGGGAGGGAATTTCCAGTCTTGGGGTGCGCATAACTGGAAAATCCCGCCCACAGCACTATTGGTGGAATTTTCCCGTCCTGCCGCCACGGGAATCGTAGTGGACAGGACACGGATCATGCAAAGATCCATTGATCTCGGGCAGTAATTTCCAGCGTTGGGTGTGCGCAGATGGAGATTCCTGAATGTATACCTGAACACGTCCCCTGCCACTCGTGTGTCGTCTGCCAATTTAGAAAAGTGCTGGAAATGTATGCCAAAGCTTTAACATATTTTTTGAATAAAATTCTATTATTTTGAGCAAGTTGGAAATGATTATAAATTGGCAAAATAAGTTTGATTCATATTTTGGAGTTCCCATAGTGATTTAATTTTCTAACAGTTTCCTTTAGAAATGATTAAATCTCTGTTCAAAATTGAAAGGAAGAATGGCACATGGATACTTCAGAAGTGTGGTGTATAAAAGGAATGAAATAACCTTGTCACAAACTATTCATACCCACATTGTTACAACCACAGTAAATTAGCAATTCAGAAATAAGTTTGTGTTCAGAAAGCCAAATTAATTTTCCTATTTCCTTATGCTAGGCGCAGCTAAAAGATGTAGTGCAGCTAGCAGTTTCTGCATTAGACAATGAAGACCGGCATTCATACAGTAGACAGGTGAGTTTGAATTGAAGATGGACTGAGTAATGCTGAAGATTAGAACACTGTCATTTCACATCAGAGAAAGTAGCATGAATCCACTCTAAATGGATCTGATGAAAGTGTCCTCTTTCTGTAGACTGTCTTTACTCAAAATGGCTTTGGATTATTGAATCTGCTGTCAGTTTGAGCCAAATTGCTTACAATCTTTGCGTTTTATTCAACCCTGAGCTGACCTTCCAAGTCTATAACTTACAGACACCTTGGTCTGCATTTTGCAGGGAGGATGATGTCTCATTCCAACAACCCCAACCACCCCCACCTTCTTGGTAAAATGGGAATGGGCACGAAAATGGGCTTCTTTCAAGCCCGCCTGCAGCCGTAAGATGCTGCATAATACATTGCAAACAGGATAAGTTGGCTCAGATTGGGACTTCCGCCCCTTACCTCGGGAGGACTTCTTGCCCTCGGATGCTGCTAGCCAATCGGATTGGCCAGGAGGTCCAGCAGTCCCGACGGCACTAAGAGCTCAGCAATGGGCGCTACTGGGATGTGACTCGAGCCAAGGAGAAAGTTCGACGCATCTCAGAGTGTGATAAATCCGGGATATTGGGCAGGGATGGTTTGGCCAGCTTAGGGAGCCATGATGTGGAGATGCTGGCGTTGGACTGGGGTGGGCACAGTAAGAAGTCTCACAACACCAGGTTAAAGTCCAACAGGTTTATTTGGAACCACGAGCTTTTGGAGTGCTGCTCCTTCATCAGGTGAGTGGAGAGGTAGGTTCACAAACACAGCATATAAAGACAAAGACACAATTGCAAGATAATTACAGATTGGAATGTGAAGAATGTTTGGAATGTGAGTCTTTACAGGTAATCAAGTCTTTACAGGTACAGTGCGAGTGGAGAGAGGGATAATCACAGGTTAAAGAGGTGTGAATTGTCTGAAGCCAGGACAGTTAGCAGGATTTTGTAAACCCAGGCAGTATGGTGGGAAAGTAGTGTGACATGAACCCAAGATCCCGGTTGAGACTGTGGAACTTGGATATCAGTTTCTGCTCGGCGATTCTGCGCTGTTTTGTGTCTTGAAGGGCGCTTAGGGAGGGGTTGGGGGTGTTGTTGTTGAGTTTGAGAGAACAGGTGGGTTGGTAGGAAGGGGAAGACACACTATATTAGAAGGTGCCTCCCGATGTGCAAAGGGTGATAGCATCCTCCCTGCTCGTCCTTCTGAAAACATTTGTTTTAAAACAAGCTGCCCATTCCCACCTGCCTGCCCACACGAACCATACTATGGCTTGAGCAGCATATTATCAGGTCAAATGGCTTGGTATAAAACTCAACTGGCCCTTAATCATTTATTTACATAAGGCGGGTAGGCTGCTTACTCCATGCTCGTCCATATTATTGGGGTAAGCTCAAGGGTGGGTAGGAAGATGTTGGCTGGGCCCTCACCCCTTTTTGCATGTGTCACATCCCTGCCAAATCCACAGCCCCACTCCTGCTTGCCCCATTCAAAATATGCCAGGGGCTGGGGTGGGGGGGGATGGGGTAGGGAGATGGGGGGGGCGGGGGGGGCGGGGGGGGCACGTCACACCCAGCCCCTCCTTTCAGGTCCATAACGCTGCACACCTCAGCCCCTGCCTCAGTCTGCCTGATGCAAAATCCCTCCTTTGTGGCCTTGAGACTTGATTATTCTGATATAAACAGAACATTCTGGAAATTGTGAGTAGGACAAGCAGCATTTATAGAAAGAGTGACAGAGTTAAAGTTTCTCCTCTAGTTACCTTTGACTGGAACTGAAAAATGCTACAAATACAATGGGTAGAATTTTACGACCTCATTTTGCCCGTCTTGTGGCGGGAAAATGTTGTAAAACAGGCGTGATGCAACTAGCGGGAATGGCGCCCATTTTCGTGCCCATTCCCATTTTACCGAGAAAAGAAAATCAGTGCGATCAGGAGCCCTGCCCAAAATGGGCAAAACGTCAATTGGCATTGTTTTGCATTCATCACAATGTAATTAGTGAGCTTCACTCCCGATCGTCCCAGCTCACCTGCTTTAACCACCTCGTTCGCTGCAGCCGGATCGGGCAGGAAAACACCTCAAGTATAAAAGTCACATTCAGACGCTTGAGCAGAGAGGGTGAGTGAGGAGATAAGTCTCTGCTTTCAAACTGTTCCGTGCTGCTCAGAGGGGTGTGTTTCGTGGCGGCCATGTTGCGTTTTGGGTTGGGGGGCTGCAAGTATGGAGGGGTGCTGGGGGGGGGGGGGGCGCAGCTACTGTTGCTCACTGGGTCTGACTTTGGCCTCTCAGGACAGACCCGGGTCTTAGCGCTGACTCTGGGTCCTAGTGCAGGCAGCAGCAAGCACTGTTACTGGTGGGGGATGGGCTGGAAACTCTCTGAAGTGGCAGTGCTGCAGCCTCAGGACTTGTCCAGCAGCACTGTCCGTGACCACGACTGCACGGGTTCTGAGTGTGTGTTTGTAAGTTGGGGGGGGGCGGGGTTTGGGAACTGCGTTGCCATTCTGGGGTCTGTGTGGGGTATGGTAAGAGTGTGTTGCTCGGGGGTTGTGGCGGGCATGGGGAGTGTGTGTTGCTGGGTGTCTGTGGGGGGTTATGGGGAGTGTGTGTTGCTGAGGTCTGTGGAGGGTATGGGGAGTGTATGTTGCTGGGGGTCTGTGGGGGGGCATGGGGAGTGTGTGTTGCTGGGGGTCTGTGTGGCGGGTGTGGGGAGTGTGCATTGCTGGGGGCTGTGGGGGGTTATTGGGAGTGAGTGTTGCTGGGGTCTGTGGGGTGGGTATGGGAAGTGTGTGTTCTGGGGGTCTGTGGGGGGTATGGGGAGTGTGTGTTCTGGGGGTCTGTGGGGGGTATGGGGAGTGTGAGTTGCTGGGGTCTGTGGCGGGTGTATGGGGAGTGTGTGTTACTGGGGTCTGTGGGGGGTGTATGGGGAGTATGTGTTGCTGGGGTCTGTGGCGGGTGTATGGGGAGTGTGTGTTGCTGGGAGCTGTGGGGGGGGGGGGTGTATGGGGAGTGTGTGTTACTGGGGCCTGTGGCGGGTGTATGGGGAGTGTGTGTTACTGGGGCCTGTGGCGGGTGTATGGGGAGTGTGTGTTACTGGGGTCTGTGGCGGGTGTATGGGGAGTGTGTGTTACTGGGGTCTGTGGCGGGTGTATGGGGAGTGTGTGTTACTGGGGTCTGTGGCGGGTGTATGGGGAGTGTGTGTTACTGGGGTCTGTGGGGGGGTATGTGGAGTGTGTGTTACTGGGCTGGGGTGAGCAGAGTTCTTCAACCCCTTCATCTGTCTCTCCCCTTCCCCAAATCCACCCCCCCTCCCCCTTCAGATTGACGAGATGGCTTTTGCAATGCGGCTGAGTGATCTTGCTATTGGTTTGGTTGGGGAATTGTGGCTCTGTGATGATTGGGGGCAGGGGAGAGAGAGAGAGCCATGCCAGTCAGCCATCAGGCCGTCAGGGGGAGGGGATTGGTGAGGGGCCATGTGAAAGGGGGTCTGGGGCGGAAGGGGGGGGAGCGTATGGGGGGGAGTAATGTGGGGGGGTCTCCAATGTCTGTTGGAGGGACGGGGAGGCTGTATCTGGCCCAGGAGGGATGGGGGTTCTGTCAACAGAGCTGCTCGGTTTCCTGCTTTTCCTTGGCATGCACGGTTTGTGGCTTCAATCTGAGCTGCAGGCTGTCTGGCGAATTAAGCCTCGCCGACTGCCTCTCGTGGTGAGAAATGGTCTGGCCCATATTTTCAAAGACTGAGTGCATAAGATTGGGAGTGTAAACTCACCTGAAAAATGGATCAGCAACAACTTCCATTTTCACACTTGGACACTTAGAAACAATCTCGTAAAATTCCACCCAATAGATTTGTGCTGGCGCAGAGGCAGAGAAAGGAGAGGCAGCAAAGGGAGGATAGTTCAAAAGGGGAGGTTAGCAACAGTGTGGAAGACAGTGTGGAAGACAGGGGTGATTAACTGAACAGCAGAATTATTACCAACAGTCGCTGTTCTGAAATAATGGGAGAAGTAGCTTTGAAGTGAAATTGTTGAGCCTGATTGTAAAAACAAACTGTGCTGGAAAAAAATCAACAGGTCTGGCAGCATCTACAGAGAGAGAAAAGCAGGGTTAATGTTGGAGTCCAATATGACTCTTGTTCAGAACTTAAGGTAGGCAGAAACGTGAAGAGTTTTATGCTGTTGAAAAAGCATGGAAAGTCAGGTAGAACAAAAAGGGAACATGAGGGATAAATTTGAGGATGTCCAGGAGTTAAACCACAAAGACACCATGGAACAAAAGGAAAAGGGAGTGGGAATGGCAATAGTTAAAGAGCAAATCATTGGTCCAGAGTAGGTGTTAATAGCAGAATAAAGGTCAGTGTTGTCTGAAAGCAAAAAAACAGAGTGTGTTACTCGCAGAATAAAGGTAAGCATTGTCTGAAAGCACAACACGGGAATATGATACAGACTGGCACCAGGGGGAAAAAAGTAAATATGGAGGACACATTTCATGGTCTGAACTTGTTGAACTCAACGTTGAGTCCAGAAGGTTGTAAAATGCCTCATCAGAAGATGAGCTGCTGTTCCTCCAGCTCATGTTGGCCTTCACTGGAATATTATAGCAGACCAAGGACAGAAATGTGGACATGAAAGCAACATGATCAAATTAAATGCTAAACAATCTGAACATTGGGGCCATTGTTGCAGACTGTTCCACAAAGGCAGTCACCCAGTCTATGTTTGGTCTCCTCAGTGTAGAGGAGAATGCATTGTGAGCAATGAATACAATAGACTGAGTTGAAAGAAGTATGAGTGAATCACTGCTTCACCTACAAAGTGATTTTGGGGCCCTGGAGAATAGGAGCGAGGAGGTAAAGGGGCAGGTGATACAGTTCCTGCAATTGTGCCTGGAAAGTGCCATGGGAAGGGGGATGGGGTGTTGCAGGTGACAAAGATGTGGACCAGGGTGTCACAGAGAGAATGGTCCATTCATTATGTTGATGGGGAAGGAGAGGGGAAGATGTGTTTGGTGGTGGCATCATGTTGGAGTTGATGGAAAAGGTGTGGGATGATCCTTTGAATGTGGAGGCTAGTGGAGTGGAATGTGAGGACAAGGAGAAATCTATTATTGTTCTGGGTAGGATGGGAAAGGGTGAGGGCGGAAATGCTGAAAACAGATTTAAAGTGTATTTATTAGTGTCTCAAATAGACTTATATTAACACTGCAATGAAGTTACTGTGAAAATCCCCTAGTCACCACACTCTAGCTCCTGTTCGGGTACACTGAGGGAGAATTTAGCATGGCCAATGCACCTAACCAACACGTCTTTCAGACTGTGAGAGGAAACCGGAGCACCCGGAGGAAACCCACACAGACACAGGGAGAATGTGCAGACTCCGCACAGACAGTGACCTAAGCGGGAATCGAACCCGGGCCCCTGGCTTTAAGACTTCCAGCACCTCCTTCTCTGTAATATGCACACTCCTCAAGACATCACTATTTATTTCCCCAAGTTCCCTAACATCCATGCTTTTCTCAACAGTAAATACTTTTGAGAAATATTCATTTAGGATCTCACCCATCTCTTGTGGATCCACACATAGGTGACCATGTTGATCCTTAAGAGGCCCTACTCTCTTCCTTGTTACTCTTTTGTCCTTTATGTATTTGTAGAAGCTCTTTGGATTCTCCTTTGCCTTATCTGCCTTATCTGCCAAAACAATTTCGTGTCCCCTTTGTGCCCTCCTGATTTTTCTCTTAACTCTACTCCTACAGCCCCTATACTCTTCAAGAGATTCACTTGATCCCAGCTGCCTATGCATGTCATGTGCCTTTTTCTTCTGCTTGACCAGGGCCTCAATATCCCGAGTCATCCAGGGTTCCCGACTTCTGCCAGCCTTGCCCTTCACTCTAAGAGCAATGTGTTTACCCTGAACCCTGGTTAACATAGTTTTGAAAGCCTGCCACTTACCAGACGTCCCTTTGCCTTCCCACAGACTCCCCCAATTAACTTTTGAAAGTTCCTGCCTGATACCATCAAAATTGGCTTTGCCCCAATTTAGAATTTTAACTTTTGGGACAGACCTATCATTCTCCATAGCTATCTTAAAACTAATAGAATTATGGTCACTGGTCCCAAAGTGATCCCTCACTAACACTCCTGTCACCTGCCCTTCCTTATTTCCCAAGACGAGGTCAAGTTTTGCCCCCTCTCTAGTTGGGCCATCCACATACTGAATGGGAAATGCCTCCTGAATACACTCAACAAATTTCTCTCCATCCAACCCTCTAATACTATGGCTGTCCCAGTCAATGTTGGGAAAATTAAAATTTCCGACTATTACCACCCTATTTTTCTTGGAGCTATCTGTAATCTCCTTGCATATTTGCTCCTCAATTTCTGACTGACTATTTGGGGGCCTATCAAAGTGATTTCCCCCTTCTTATTTCTCAGTTCTACCAATATTGACTCAGTGGCTGAACCCTCGGATATATCCCCTCTCAGTACGGCTGTGATGCTTTCCCTAATCAAAAGTACAACTCCCCCTCCTCTCTTACCTCTTGTTCTATCTTTCTGTACCCTGGAACATTAAGCTGCCAGTCCTGTCCCTCCCTTAGCCATGTTTCAGGGAGGATCCAGGGTGAGGAGGAGGGGATGGGGGGATAACTCTACCTGCGATTGGTGGGGTGGAAGGGGAGGGAGGATCTCTCTGCCTGAGATCAGTGGGGTGGGAGGGGGGTCCGCTGCCATTCTGTCTGTGATCAGTGCGGGGAAAGGGGGATCCGCTGCCGCTCTGCCTGAGATCGGTGGGGATGAAGCGGGGTACACTGCCACTCTGCCTGAGATCGGTAGGTGTGAAGGGGGATCCGCTGCCAATCTGCCTGAGATCGGTAAGGGTGAAGGGGGGTCCGCTGCCACTCTGCCTGAGATAGGTGGGGGGGAAGGGGGGGCAGGAGCTGTGATGGGGGGATAAGGGGGTCAGTAATGTTGTGGGGGTGGGGCAATGTCTGTGGGGGCCAGGGGGAGGCATTATCCAGCCCGGGAGGGATATGGCAGGGTAGTAGCATTCGATCTTTTTTTCTGCGCATGTGCAGTTGGAGGCGCTGATCGGAGCTGCAGGGTTTTGGGCGCGTTAAGCCCCGCCCACAGCCTTGTGCAGCACAATTCAGAATCGCTGATATTTTTTCAGGCAGAGTGTGTATGGGGGCACCTGAGAACGGGTCTAAAAGTCGGATCTGAAACACTCCCAGTTTCAAGTCCGCCCAGCACTTAGAATCAAAATGGTAAAATCGGGCCCTTAGACTCAAGGTTGGGAACAACCTGCTCTCGTGCAAAGGATACGGACAAAAGGGCCTCATCAGGTTCTTGACCCATCACCCCTACACTGGGACAAATTGTGGAAATGCTTGTTGATTTACAACACCTTGTCCATCTCAAAGGGAAAAGTGTAACTCATGCTTGAAGTCAATCACTTTGCAAAGGTCTGCAGGTCTACAGTTGGAGGATCTCTTCCTGAGAATGAGGTACAGCATGTGTATACCATTACAAACATTAAAGCACCCAATCATTTCAAGAAATGCTCAGTCAAGACTGCAGGCAACTCAGTATGGCTTCTCATTGATGTTGGTATGAAGGGCAGTTCAATGACAAACTATACAATCAATATTTTTCACAACTTCATCATTCCTGAGGCAGACATTCTTCAACCTTATGACAACTCGATTAAACTGATTTTGGAAACGACCACACATGCAGTATGCTTCAAAAACACTACCATGGACAGGTTCACATTCTATGTGGTCAAAGGCAGAAGTCTCAAGGGGATAAACCTTTTAGATTAGGTTTGTCTTCAAACATGAAGACCTCACTGGAGCACACATGAATTTGATTGATGACACAAACTATACATGCTGGTAGCCTTCCTTATTTACAAGATTTGGGAAGATTAAGGAGCACTTTCATGTTCCTTGCATTGACACATCAATTCCACTCGTTTTACAAAATTTGAGATGGTTGCCAGTTGCAATCTATGCCAAAGTGTCACAGGAGCTGAAATGACTAGAAGTAGACGTTACCATCAAGCGAATCAACACTTTACTGTATATACCGAACCTCGTCATTGCACAACGCAACGGCTAACTTATACAATGTGTCAGTCTTAGGGAGATCAACAAATCTATCATTCCAGACAAGTATCCACCCCTAAAATCTAAGAACTGTTTATAATTCCAAGACTCCACGGTCTTCACAAAGCTCTATATTGTCTGTTAGGCGACCAGATCAGAAACCTCAAGGTATATTAGGAAGCTAGACTCGATCCCAACTATTTTTCTACTTTGGCATCAATGTGAGGATAGGATGTTTCCCTCCAGGTGAGATTCTATTGACAAATTAGGGAGCTTTTATCAAAACAAACTTCATTTAACAATACAGTTTAACTAGAACTAATGAATGAGCTTAACTTTTAACAATTGAATAATACTTAAACATGATAATAGACAATTCTGCTAATCTGTCACTATTAGTTCCAATCAAGCAATATTTCTCTTATAGACTTAAACCCCTCTTTATAATTAGTGAGCAAAACACAGGTACACATGATTTGACTTAGGTTAACAGTCTTGGAGCTTCCAGATAGCCTCTGGAGAGGGAATGAGAGGGACAGAGAGACATTTCTTTCTTTTACCAGCTCCAGGCAGCAACTATTCCTCACTTTAAAAATGAAAATGAACAGTTCTTTCCTGCAGGCTTCGTTCCCCCATTAACCACATGGCTCTGTCCCTGTCAATCAACTTAAGCAAAACTCACATGACTCTGCATACCTAGTCTAAAATCCCAGGAGAACATAAGTAAATAAAAGGTTCATTAATTCTTCAAAGTAACGCATTCCCAGCTAAAATCAGTTACTATCTTGCATTCTTAGTATTTGAGCTGCGTGTTTCCCAGGCAAATCGATTCTTGTAACAAAACATCGCCTCCTAAAGTAGCCCCACCTTAAACATAAAATATATCGAAAGAGCACAATATCATCACACTTCAGATACCACTCGTGGAGCAGGGCTGATATTCTAGAGATTTGTTACACATGGTGTGTTTCAGTACCACAGAATACCCAATGGAGTAAATTCAGCACCCAATGCATTCTAGAAGATTGTTTCTTCAGTCTTGTCAGATGTTGAGGTGATGCCCAAACTGCCTGACAATGTGTTGGCCATGGAATTGACAAAGTAGAATACTTGACATGCACAACACAATTTAATGCTCAATAATGACAAATGCATATTTGCAGCACCAGAGATTGACGTTTTAGAGTGCAGAGTGACAGGAACTGGAGTAAATCCTACACACAACATCAAAGTCATTCATATACTCTGGCCCCAATCAATGTGAAAGCATTGCCATTGTTCCTTGGTATTACCAGCTTTTATCACCAATTCATTCATGTGAGCGGAAGCTTCTTCACAAATATGCACAATTGGAATGGACAATTGCACAATGAGTAATGTTTGGCACGTTAAAGGCAAAGATAGCATCTCTGCCAATCTTTACGCATTTCAACGCGCAAGCAGAAACATATGTCACAACAGATGTAGCAGGAAATGCAATTGGAGGTGTGCTCTCACGGACAGCAAAGGAAGTGAACAACCGATCGCTTACGTGTCATGCTCGTTGTCAGAAACTGAAAGCAATACTCTGCTGGAGAGCAGGCCGCAGCAGCCTGCCTCGATGCTCCATGTATCTCTATGGTAGAAAGTTCACTCTCCTCATCAATCACCAAACACTGACTACATTATTAACCATATCAGAATCTGGTCATTGACCTCCACGCATCTACTGATGCTCATATTGTCTCCATCAGTATAGTTTTAAGGTCAAGTACCTCATAACTGCAGGAAGCCAAGTAGCTGACATGTGTAGCAGTGTTAACAATGGTGAAGATGATGTAATTGCGGTGATTTCACATGTGACTGCAAATCTTGTTACACAAGAGGAGTTGAAAGGAGAATTGGCAATAGACACGTAAGGCAGAATGTAAGCCAGTATCTAAAAACTGAATGGTCTTGCGAAAAAGAACTGGTGCTGTATAACAAAGGCATTGTTTGGTGACAACAGTGTCACATGTGGAATTTGACAGGTTTCCCAAAATGCTATAGCAACGTGTATTGTATCTCACCCGTGAAGAACATTTTTATTTATTCATTTTACGGGATGTGGGCATTGCTGGCTGGACCCATCCCTAACTGCCCTCCACTTTAG